>NC_092383.1:53534068-53834068 GCF_030028105.1 Mobula birostris | reverse complement strand
CAGCAGTGTCTGCACTGAACCTGGACCAGTCCACATGGTCATGACTCATATGTCCGGAAGCAAAACATCAAATGTGCAGAAGTTTCTGCTGGGTGGCAAACTGAAGAAGGATGCTTCACAGTCCATACAGGACAACAGCATTAAAGGCCATCATGGAGATTGTACAAAGCTACTCAAAGAAATGTAGGCAGTAGTACAAGCTTAGTGTTATTGTCAATGTATTCACTGAAGCACAAACACTGATGAGACTTACACAAAACAAAGGTCTCCTCCCCTTACCACACAATACTGCCTTTCTGACATTGAAAGTCCAAGACACAAGACATGGGGCACTTCCCATATCTTGGGAGTCCAACTTGGGAATTGCAGCAAGTTACCAGGTGGACAGAGGAAAGGATTCAGGGAAAGTTTAAAACTTTCAACATCCCCATGTTCTCATGAGAGTCCCTGACCTAAAACTACTCAACACAGGAATGCAGCATTTGGAATAGCATTGAGAATCTAGAGCCTATGCAGTGGAGCACACAGAACTCCAGCATAAATTGTGGAAGGAGCTCACCTCCTCCAAAGCTACCCACTCACCCACCAGTCACCTCCTGCTGTGGCAGACCCTGTGGATCCCAAAGAGGCCTCATGGGTGACCTCAGAAGCCACAGAATGAGAATGGAAGTAAGTGATCTTCAATCCTGATGGACTGCTTTAGAAGGCAGCTGAATACAATTTTTGTTTTGGTAAATATCTCTCGGCATTGGGCATGCAATCATTATTAAAATCATGACTCAAAATATCAAAATTGTTTACTTGCTGGTGATTATACCATTGATGTTCCATGAGGCCAATAACACAACTCCGCACCCAGTGTTATGTGGGAAGAGTTCAGCCACTCCTAAGTCTATGTAAACCCACACGTAGAATACTGTCCTGCTCACCTCCCCAGCACCTTCACCTACCTTGTATTGGCTGAATACCCCATATCCAAATTACAAAATCCAAAGCCCTCCAAAATCCAAATACAAATGTATTTTATTGAGCACCGACATGATGTCACAAATGGAAAATTCCCCATGACGCTAGGAAGGTCCCTAGGCAAAGCACAGGTCTCTGTGTACCACAGACAGCTCTGAGAAGTGACCTCACATATGTAATGAACAGAAGTTAACAAACAATAGAAAAACAAAGTGAAAAATGAAGATTGATCATGTATTGTCAAGTCAGAATGACCATATGCCACTTAACAGTATGTGTATCATGAAGCAAGCAACAATTTATTATGACAGACTGAAAACTGAAGGTAATTGTGAATACTCAGAAGGCTGATTGCAGAAATCTAATAAAAGAAAAGGCATTAAATTTTTATAGCAAATGCTGGTCATGAAAATCTGACACCAGAACAAGCCTATAGTGCTGATTGTTGCTATATCTCACATAAAACCTTAAAAAAATGTACAAATACAATGTACTGAAACCTTTTAGTGAAAACATGGCATCGTAGGTGAAGACTGAAAGTTTGCCATTGTTCAACAACTAAGTCAGGTATTCTCCCAATGCTGCTGTGATGATTTTGTTACTCTGCACACATTAAAATTTTATTACGTTAATGGTACATAATTTTTACTGTTAAGTACATATGTGAGATGAACAAATGAAAGACCAATAGTACATAAATTCAGAGTCAGAAATGATGGTAATCCTAAGCTATTTCATTATATATTCCAAAACCTGAAAATATCCAAAATCTAAAACACTTCCAGCTCCAAGCATTTCGGATCAGGGACACTCAACCTGTACTTTCATGTCAAGGCCATTCTTGAAATTAGTAAAATATATTGATAGTTACAATCAGTCTAGTGTACCCACTGCAGCAACATACTACTGACTACATGTAATCAATGACTGATCACTCCACCGCCTTCTGAAAATCTAAGTAGACTCTGGTTACTGGGATACCCTCAAACAACAACCTGGTACTTCAATCAAAATTATTCCAACAAATGACTTCCTTTCAAAACTAACTGATTCACCCTCAAAACTATCTAATCACAGAGGGTTAATGGTGCGAGGATTAGTTAGCAATTTGCAGCTCATAGTTCTGCAAGCTGAGGCTAGTAAAGTTCTAAGGCTTGTTGCTGGTCTGACATCACAGCAATCCATGCTAATAAAACTGTACATCAAGTGAACAGTCGAAAATGTGAACAGGGCTGAATAATTGTTCAATATTACTGAAAGGTTGGAAATAAGACTTCAAATACAGTAAAAAAAGAGAGATCAGGATAAGATGATGAGTAAAGTTCCAGCTAATTTATTTCATTTTGATTTTTTTCTGCCCCTATTCTTGTCTCCAACGTTAATGGTAATGTGGTTTGTGTATCATGTACTCTCCTACCACAATGAATGCACTACGCTTTATTATCTACTGCATAGACTTGCATCTTAAAGCAACATATTTCTAACAACGCCAGTAAACCACAACTCTGAACATTACGATCATCTTAAATATCATTCTTAAGTACACTTGCACAATCCAGCAACAACAATTGACCACAATCTCATCTTCCCTGCCCAGCTCATATCTGGTTTGAAGACGTACATGGAACATCTAATTCAGGGGATAGTTCCATAAAATTGATGCTGTTGTTATGAGATCTCCTGCTATCAGATTATCTTTAATCTGCATACCTTTACCACGCTCTCAAAGCTACTACTTATATCAGTCTCTCCTGGACTCCATTTTGTCAAAACGTTCTCACTATCCTGTCTATCCTTCTCTTTGATTTAAAATATGTTTGACATGATTTTTCTTATGAAATGTCATTGATCTAAAACATTAATTTTGCTTTCCTCTTCACAAAAGCTAAGTAGTTCCAGCATTGTTTACTTTTAATTTGCTGTCAGTAATGCTTCCTTGTGATGTTTTTTCAGAGACATCCATTTTCCATTCCTGTTAAAGGGGATGTACCAATAAACCCTCATCCTGTAGGAGCTTCTTGACCAGAGCAGCTGTCTTGGCGGCTTGCTACCAGGTGCAACAGATTCTCAGAGATGTAGTTAGTAGTGTAGGTGATAGCCTACAGCTACTGACTTCAGGTGTTCTAGTGAGATAATGCACAGTCTTGTTGAGTTGCAAGAGCATCTTGTTTGGTGACTATTATTGCACGTGGCAGCCAAGTATCCCCAAGGCCAAAACCACCATAGGATTTTTTTTTTTACTTCGGTGTTTCCACAAATATCTGCAGAAGGCTTGATTATATTTTTGCCTATTTCCCAATTTCCAAAATATGCAAATTGAGGTATATTACCTCATTAATAGAAGTGGGAGCAGAAGAGAGGATGTAATTTATTTTACTTGTAGTGAGATTTGTTTCTTATTTCCAAATAAATCATTCAGATTCTTGGATCTCCCAAAACCCCAACTAGGCCGCAAATCTCCTTGACTATAAATTCAATTTTCTCTCCTGCTATGTTGCGTTGGCACCCTTAATGCTATATATATATATATATATATAAACTTCAATTTGTGATCTTCATTGTCCCTCTGTCCCTTCCTAGGTTCAATGCAATAACATTCTAACCAGTCTTACTCTCCCACAACTCTGCAATTTGATTTCCTTTCATACATTTACTCAGTTCCATTTTGAACTAATGCTGACAACACATTCCACATCTTAACCGTTCCCTATGTTCTAAACCACTTAGGCAGATCTTCAGTATTCTTGTCTGCTCATGCCACGTTGCCAATTCCTGAACAAGTGTTTATAATTTAGGTTCCTTGCACTTTGTGTTTCACAATTTGTAATAAAATACATCTGAACCTGCACAATAACAACATACTTAATCAAACACTAATCAAGGACAGGGTATAATTTCAAAATATGTCAAAATAGTTATCAATACATCAATCAGCAATTACTTTTAACTCCACAGTGTTACATCGTGAATTTATGAACTTACCTCCTAGAATTAGTTCCAGTCAAAAAAAAAAAATCCACAGAACTCCAGTTTAGCACATCTGAGTTTGATATTTTGATGGGAATCAATTGACCTCTTTAAAGAAAAGAACTGACAAGTAACCTCATATCTGGGCCTAATTCTCGAATAAAATGCAGAACCATGAAAAAATAGAAACATAAAAAAACTACAGCACAATACAGGCCCTTCGGCCCACAAAGCTGTTCAGCATACATTCAAAGCCAGTGATACCAGTACCCATTACAGCAAAATTAAAGTCCACCCTTCCCCTTATTAGCAACAGCAAATGTCACAAATGTAAAGGGTGTTTACATGGTACCAATGCTCTAGCTAACTATAGTGCCAGCATCTCAGTGCTGTCGGATACAACGCCCATCCTGGACCTCATTCAGAACAGAGACTCTACAGATAAATCAGTTATGTGACCATACTAGAGAGAAAAATCATAACGAACAATAATCAATTTCTTGCTGACAATGACATTCTTATCATCGTAGAAGTGCCAGAAGACCAAATAATATTGCTCATATACCAAAGCAGCTGCAATTACAACCACAGAGTTTTAATTTAGTCAAAACCATTTCAAAGCATTCAAATCAATTTATGAACACATCTATAAAGTTCTCACCTCATCAGGAACCATCACCAGGGGATATTTGTCCTCTGACAGGAAGTTAAAAAGGCACCATAGCCTGAAGGCATCACGATCTGAAATTGTACAGTTTCCATTCTTGTCATGTTTGTAGTTCTTCTTTGCAGATAAGGTCCAGCAGAGTTCATCAAAGTTCTCTTTGACAAAGGCACCTTCCTCAACCTATAAAAGAGTGTTTGGTATTTAGCCAAGTGTATGATTAAACAAAGATATAAGCAGATGCTAATGATCAATGACATAATGAGTTAAATTAACTAAACTGATTAACTGAAACAGAAAGGCTTAGAAGGAATCAAAATGGGGGAACAACAACCAATCTAAAAGTGAGGGTGTAGCAAATGTGACAGTTTAACCTTCAAATCATCAATTCTTACACTATGGCAACAGTGAGCATAGCATTTAATAACATCCCCTCAAAATTCATCAATAAGCTCCAAGACTTTGGCCACAATAACTCCTCATGAAATTGGATCCTCAATTTCTTCACTTGCAGATCCCAGTCAGTTCAGAATGGCAACATCTCCTCCATGATCTTCATTAGCACAGGTGCATCCTAAGGCGGTGTACATAGCCCCCTGCTCTATTCACTTCACACTTATGACTGTGAGGCTAAGCACATCTCCAAAGCCAAATTCGAGATTGCTGATGACACCATTGACGTAGGCCGAATCAAAGGTGGTGAGGAATCAATATATTGGAAGTCTAGCTGAGTGGTATAGTAACAACAACCTCTTACTCAATGTCAGCAAGACCAAGGAGCTGATTATAGACTTCAGGAGAAGGAACTCAGAGGTCCACGAGCCAGTCCTCAGAAGATAAGAGGTGGAGAGGGTTAGCAACTTTAAATTCGTAGGTGTTATTATTTTAGAGGACCTGTCTTGAGCCTTTACGAAGTGCAATTATGAAAAAAGCATGGCAATGTCTCTGCTTACTTGGAGTTTGTGGATATTCAGCATGACATCTAAAATTCTGACAAATCTCTATAGATATGAAGACAAGAGTATATTGACTGGCTGCATCACGGCCCGTATAGAAACACTAATGCCCCTGAATGGAAAATCCTACAAAGAGTAGTGGATATGGTCCAGTCCATCACAGGTTATGCTCTCCTCACCACTGAGCACACCTGCATGAAATGTTGCCATAGGAAAGCAGCATCTGTCAGAGGGAATCCCACCAGGACATGCTCTCATCTCACTGTTCCCATCAGGAAGGTGGTACAGGAGCCTCAGGACACACACCACCTGGTTCAGGAACAGTTATACCCCTCAACCATCATGTTTTTGAACCAAAGGGGATAACTTCACTCAACTATACTTGCCCCTTCATTGAAATATTCCACAATCAATGGACTCACTTTCACGGAATCTTCACCTCATGTTCTCGATATTTATTGCTTATTTATTTATTATTATTGTTTCTTCTTTTGCATTCTGGTTGAACACCCCAGTTGGGCAGTCTTTCCTTTTTTCTGTTATGGTTATTATTCTATGGATTTATTGAGTATGCCTACAAGAAAATGAATCTCAGGGTTGTATATGTGGCATGTACGTACTTTGATAAAAAAAATTAAATTTGAACTTTGAACAAGGTGGTCATTCTGCATCAGCAAGGTCTCTCCCAAGCAGAAATTTCACGGCAGACAGGAGTTTCAAGACATGCTGTCCAAACTCTTCTGAAGAAGCACACAGAAACAAGCAAGATTGAGGACCAGAAATGCAGTGATTAGCCATGGAAACTGAGAGCAGCAGATGAGAGATACATCAAACTGATGTCCCTTCTAAATCAGAAGTCATCCAACACTGCTATCAGCTCTGAACTCTCTGAAACCACCGGAACTCAAGTACACCCCTCTACAGCCCAGAGAAGTCTTGTCATACATGATTGTTATGGAAGAGTTGCTGCCAAAACACCACTCCTCTGAAGTAGAAACAAAGCCAAGAGACTCACCTACACACAAAAACAAGGACAGGAATGCTGAACAGCAGCAGCAAGGGCACTGGACTGACTAGCCAAAATTAGAAATCTTCGGATCAAACAGCAGGCAGTTTGTCAGTGGAAGAGCTGGAGAGTGCTACAAGGATGAGTATCTAGAGCCAACAGTGAGGCACAGCAGAAGTTCCCTGCAGGTCTGGGGCTGCATTTTTGCAAATGGAGTTGGTGATCTGGTCAGAATCCTCAATGCTGAGAAGTAGCAGGAGATTCTCATCCATCACACAACACTACCAGGGGTGTCTGGCCAGTCCCAATTTCATCCTTCAACAGGACAATGACCCCAAACACACAGCCAAGGTCATGAGAACCATCTTCATCAAAAACAACAACAAAGAGTGAGTTCTGCAACAGATGGTATGGCCTCCACAGAGCCCTGATCTCAACATCAGAGGCTGTCTGGGATTACCTGGAGAGACAGAAACAAGCGAGCCGGCCAGAGTATGCAGAAGAACTGTGGCAAGTTCTCCAAACTACTTGGACCAATCTACCAGCTGATTTCCTTATAAAACTGCATGACAGCATACCCAAGAGAACTGATGCAGTTTTAAAGGCAGAGAGTGGTCACACCAAATACTGATACAGGTTTTTACTGCTTTACTGTTCTTTATAGTCATTTTTTGATGTTTACAAACATTTCATTTCTTCTTCTTCATGTGCCTTGCGAATTACACGCTTGGGCGATCATGGCTCTCCACATCGAATGATCCCTCACAGCGTCAATGATATCTTGCACACTTAGATCTGTTAGTTCTTTCATAGTGTCCATATATTTTCTTCTTTGCCTTCCTCTACCGCGTTTCCCAGGCATACGGCCTTGTAATGTAAGGCATTCTATTTCTCCCTTTCTGATGACGTGCTCCAGGAATTTAAATTTCCTCTCAATTAATGTTCTAATTAAAGATCTTTTAGTATGGGCATGTTAGAGTACTGTCTCACTTCTCATTTCATTTGGGGTATTGAGGTTATATGTATATCAAATAAGCAGCCGAACCACACCGTAGGCCCAATCCAAGGTTCAAAGCAAATTTATTATCAAAGTATGTACAAGTTACGATATACTACCTTGAGATTAATTTTCTTGTGGGCATTTACAGGAAAAATACAGAAATACAACAGAATCTACAAAAAAAGCATATATAGACAAAGTTGACAAACAACCAATGTGCAAAAGACAAACTGAAATCAGGAAATAAATAACACTAAGAATGAGTTGCAAAGGCCTTGAAAGTGGGCTGTAGGTCGAAGAATCAGTTGTTTGTCAATTATTCATACCATTGGAAAAAAAAAATCAGATGATCAGTCTAATATTCCCATTTTATCTGTTGTCAACCCATTCCCAATCAAAGAGTACCCACCAACAGTGATACCATTCATAACGGCAATGTTCTACCCTTGGGACTAGTGAGCTATGTGCCTATCACTGCTCAGTGATATTATTTCTAGACTCACTGATGACATACATTTCTAAATGTCACTTTCTAGCTTAGTTTAAAAGTATTCTATATTTTGATCCCTTGTGCTTAAATTTCAGGATTTGAAGTAACTTGCTTGGATTTTTAAAGCTGTTTCAAGGTTATTTTGTTTAACTAATTTAATATAATCAAACTACATGAAGTAAATTCAAATTACAGTTGAAATACCATTATTGAACACAACTCTTAATAAGAAAACATATTAAGAACAGTAAATTTAAGACTAACAACAGATGATATAAATAAAGGTTTTCGGTTAATACAAACTTCCTCCTCTTCTCCACAACCAGGGGTGCAGTGCTGCTGGAGCTCACCAGCACACCACTCTGGCCCCTCTGTAAGAAAAAGTCAAAATAAACAAGGGGGGAATTTAACAGCGGCTGCATATTAAATAGAGGGAATTTTACAGAAGTAGGGGTTGGGGAGAGGGGGTGGTGGCTGGTGGGGAAAATACCACTAATAACATTAGGATATTTTATCGTTTTTGGTGAACTCCTAGAGCTGTGACTGTTTTGTGAAATTCCTCCTCGCTCGACCCGTTGTCCCAGCATACCCTGCTGTAACCTCCCGCCATTTCACAGATTCTCAGTATCTCTCCAGCATTCGTTGTTTGAGCAATGTTCACCGAGAAAATAAAAATCTTAGATCTTTTGAAAAGTGGCATGTCGCTTGCTGAAGTGGGCCGTAAGGTCGGTAAGAACGAATCGAGCATTTGCACAATAAAGCAGAAAGAAGCTGAATTTCATGGAAGCGTTAGTGCTACCCCTACAATGGCAAAAATGGTCTCTCTGGTTCGTGACAAAGTGCTTGCAAAGACTGAGAAAGCATTAAGTGTGTGGCTAGAGGACATGTCACAGAAGCATATCCCTGCTGATGGCAAAATTATGCATGAAAAAGCACTTAGTCTCTATGAGCACTACTGTGAGGAGGTTGAGGAGAATGACAGGAAGGAGTTTAAGGCTAGTAAGGGATGGCTGGCTGGCTATGTAAAGTGCTACAGCCTCAAGGTTTAAAGATCACGGGAGAACCGACATGGCAGATGTACCAAGTATCCTATTATGGAGCCAATCGAAGTACACGCTTGAAGTCTCTCAGAAAAACATTGTTGATCACAAACTATCAAAATCTCACACTGCCGCTCTAAGTGTTGAAAATATAGCTAGTGAAGATGCTGTTGGAAAATTATGTGATACCATGAATGCTTCACATCTAAAGGCAACTTGTTCAATTTTTCGTCCCGCATATTATTTAGCTCAGAATGACAGACCGTACTATGATCACTTTGGCTTATTGGAACTTCAAAACAAACGGTATTGACATTGGAATTGGACTGCATTCCCGCACTAATACTACAGAGATAATTAATCACATAGCAGTTAATATGAAAAAGAAAATTTGCCAGCATATCAAGCAGATAAATGGCAAATTTTCCATTCTCATTGATGAATCAACAAGCCTGAGCATTAAGACCGCCCTAATAGTTTATTTGAAATGTGAAAAGGTGATAGAGAAGGTGATCCCCATTTTATGTTTTTCGTTCTAATTGAACTGCCTGATCAGAAAGCTGCAACTATTGCTAAGCATCTATTGAACTGTCTCAATAACCATGGGTTTGATGACTCTTACTTGAAACAGAACCTTGTAGCATTTGCAAGTGATAGGGCAAGCGTAATGCTTGGTGTCAAACCTGGTGTTGCTACAATTCTCAAGGAACATTACCCTGATGTGATTATTTGGCACTGTCTTAATCACAGATTAGAACTTGCAATAGGTGATTCGGTGAGAGAAGTTCATGGAATAAATTATTTTCAATCATTTCTGGAAAAATTCTACTCTGTTTACAGCAGATCACCTCTAAATCAAAAGGAACTGTCTGAATGTGCCTCTCAACTAGAACAACAAGTTTGCAAAATAGGCCATGTTCTGGGCACCAGGTGGGTAGCTAGCTCATTTCGAACAGTTTCAGCAGTGTGGCAAAATTATGAAGCACTGGGTTTTCATTTTGAAAAAGCAATGAAGGATGAAACAAGATCTGAGAGTGACAGAAAAACCAGTGAAGGTCTGTTGAAAAGACTCTCTTCAGAAGAGTTTCTATTGGACTTAGCTCTAATGTATGACACATTGCATGAACTTGGTTTACTGTCAGTGATTACAGAAACTCACTACAATGATTGTTTATGCAGACAAACTGATCCAACGGAGCATAAGATCACTGCATGGACTGAAAGAGCAACCTCGTACAAAAACTCTAGAAGCTCAAGAGGCAGTTGAAAAGGGGAAGTTTGGAGAAATTACCTCAACAAGCAACAACAAAATTGTCTCCGTTAATTATCTACAGTTTCTTACTAGTCTCATAAACAATTTGCAGCACCGTATGTTCACGGCAACATCCTTTAAAGGTTCTCAAACTTCTAAACCTCAAAGTATGTATAAATCACTGTTAAATGAAATGCGTGTCCTTGATAAAAATAACTGGCCTGTTGAAATACCGCCTAATTATGGAGAAGCTGCAGTATAATCTCTCTGTAAGAGGTTTAAGCTTCCTTCAGAGAATATGTGGGGGATCGTGGATGCCGCATCTCCCAAGGTTTACGCCCATTACTGAGCTGTTCACAAGTTATTCCTGCTAGTACTGCTGAGTGTGAGAGAGCATTCAGTCACACGAACTTGATAATAACAACAACGCACTCAAGAATTCTCATAAATCATGTAACATCGCTTATGTTTGTTAAACTACATGGACCTTCTCTAGTTCAGTGGAATCCTGAGCTGTATGTCATATCATGGCTGTGGTACCACAGATCAGCAGATGACACCAGAAGAACAGTTGCTTCAGATCCCCGAACACATATTATGCCTGACCCTTTGTGGAAATTATTGTGAAACTTCTCATTGGTGGCATTTGGTAATTACTTTTAAATTGGTAAATATATGATTACCTTCTTTTTCTTTACTTGCTTGATAATTATATTTTATGATAATTAGTGAGTGCAACCATGCAGTACTCTGTCATATTATTAAATTAAGTATTATATGTTTTATTGTATCAGTTATACATTGAAATGTAGTGATAGGCTATAATCTTGTTAATGTTTTAACTATCACTATATTTCTGTGGAGCTCTGGAATTCGTATTTTTTTTCATCTTGGTTTAGTGCTTGACATTATAAGAAGCCCTATTCATATATACATATGCCACACCCAATTTGTGTACCTGCTCATTACATGAATGGAGTGGGGGGAGGGGAATAGGTGGGAGGATGAGAATATAAATGAATATAGGAAATGGCAAGCATTTTGTCAGCTCCGGCACCTAAAAAATTAGCACTGCACCCCTGTTCACAACAGTCACCATTTACTAAATGCAACCTGAATGAATGCAGAACGGGACAAAAAAAAACAGCCCAGCAACCAGTCTCTGACAAAACAATAGAAAAAGATTTTACAACGGGATAAACAGAGTTAAGTTCAAAGAAAGCTTGACCAGGCTTAACACCTGGCCAGATATTGTCCTTGCGAGATCAAGTTGATACTACAAGACTATCTGATTAATATGGACTGCAAGGCAAAATGCATGGCATGGTTGAAAATTTGCAAGTCCTGTCTCAATCCTTGGATGGCGGTACGCCTCCACCAAAGAAGCTGCAAGGCACCCCTTCCCTCTGCTAGCCTCCAGGTCACCCTTGGGCAAGGTGTAGTACCTGCTTAGCCACCCACCCCGCCCCGCCCGATCAGGGTCACGTGAAGCCATGGGAGCAGGGAGCAGGGAGCAGGTGGTCGATGGCCTTGCGAGCAGCTGGTCACAAGTCCTGGTTATGCAACCACTGACGCCAGGCAGATAATCCCTGAAGAGTACTGATAATGTTTGGGTCACCTGTCTTGTAAAGACCCTTGCCCAGAAGGTGGCAATGGCAAACCACTTCTGAAGAAAAGTTTCTCAAGTACAATCATGGTCATAGACCATGACTGCCCAGGTAATACGACACACCACATAATGACAATGACGATGATGGTCTCATAAAAAGTAATACTGAGGATCAATCATCATATCAGAAAGGAAGTAAATATGGATTCTTCTCCATGTCAGTGGACCAGCACATCAGGCTTTTCAGTACTGGACCAGATTTTGTTGCACCAGCACATCAAAAGGTATTGGACATCAAGTTAGTCTCTACAATGCACGTTTAGCTTTTCACAACAATTTTCTGAAACTATTACCATAGCAGCAACAGAATGAAGCTATCAGTGACCAGACTGATCAGGGCAATCACCATTCATCGCCTTGAGAATGAAGAATTGAGAGAAGATGAGCGGGTGGATTTAAATCAGGACCAGAAAAGGGGAGAACATGAACAATACAGACCCTTTGGCCCATGATGTTGTGCAGACCTTCTAAACTAATCCAAATTCAATCCAAGCCTTTCCTCCCATACAGCCCGCCTATTTTTCTATCAATGCACCTACGGGATACCTGAAGTATGAGACTCCATGCTCATTGTATGATACCCAAGGGGGCAAGTAGTTTGCTCTAATAAGAATTGACTTATGATGTGAGTTTAATGTGTACCTGATATGCAATTACAAAACCTTCATTACAATCAAAGCAATCTGCTTTTGAGGAGAGAGGCTAAACAGACTTAATAAAGGTGCTTAAAATAGCAAACAGTTAAGATAAAGAGAGACTGCATCTAATGGCTCAAGGCCTGGTTACCAGAGAGCACGGATTTGGAGCACATATTGAATGAATCAGGGTTAGGAGCGATTAAGGTTTGGGATGCAAAGAAATTCACTTGTTATGGCAGGAAGTATCTGTTTGCCTCATTGGGTCCATGTTGACACCCAGTAAAAGTGTCCATTCCTGCCCTCCCCGCCTTTACATCCTCACTGCTGTATTAATTATTCTCTCTTGTATATTCTTTTCCTTAATTCTTTTGCTGCAGGGTCAATGTACATTAAATTTATCAGTGTAGCTTTATGACACGGAAGGCATCCTGAAAACCCGGCTGAAGTCAGGCATTTATGAAGGGAACAGGTTACAGGGGAATCTGTTCCCATAATATTTAAGGGGACCTTCTTCACTCGGAGGATGGGGAGAGTGTGGAATGATCTGCCTGCAGAAGTGGTGAGCGCAGGTTCAATTTCAACATTTAGAGGGAAATTTGGATCCGTATATGGATGGGAGGGTGATGGAAGGCTACAGTCCAGGTGCGGGTCAATGGGACTAGGTAGAAAAACAGCTCAGCATGGACTAGATGGTCCAAAGGGCTTCGCTCTGTGCTGTAGTGCTCTATGACTACGACAAGAAAGGCACATCAGCGTCTTCCTGAGGAGGTTAAGGAGGATAACAAACCTCGACAGATGCACTGTTGGTAGTATCGTGACTGTTTGCACCATGGTCTGGTACGGCAACTGGAATGCAGAGGAACACAAGCAACTGCAGAGTGTAGTGGACTCAGCTCCATACGGCAGGGGTCATCCCAGGGTCATGCCATCTCCTACCATCAGGCAGGAAGAACAAAAGCCTGAAATCTCTTTTCAGAATGAAAGAAAATATCTTTACCTTAGAAACAGAGAAAGTAGAATCTGTATGATAGAAATGAATGATCAGAGACTGGTGAGTTGTGTGTGGTCCAACATAAAGTTAGTAAAATTGTTGAATCAATTATTAATCATATGTAAAGCTGTAACCAAGGCAGTTCATTAGCTGTGGGAGATTTTTAATTTGAATAATAATTTTGCCAATATATTGTCTAATTTCACTTGAGGACGAGACCATTTGATGCTTTCTGCAGCAATTATATCCTGGAGCAATAAATCATATTTTGTTTAAGTAATTAACTCACCTCAGTCAGGGATCCTCCTATGATAAGTAATTATAACAAGATATAATTTTAAATTTACTTTGGAATTATATTGTTTAATACAAAACTAATGTCTTAAACTTAAATAAAATGAATTACGCTCACAAATTGGATACAATAGAGTAGGAAACCAGATTAAAAGGTATGACTTGGGAGACAAAAACCTGGCACAGATTTAAGAATCCAAAATAAACCAACATTAAAAGGGTCAGGTATCTATGCGGTGCTGTAAAGACAATTTTTTTAATCTTCACTCAGAAGACTGACCACGCTTTATGCTCCAGCATGAAATGAGAAACACCTGATTGTTAACCAAACTATTAAGTTAAGAGAAGAGTTTAAAATAACAGAGTGGAATGATTCACACCATGAAACAAACACAATTGACTGTTCCTGCGAATTCAGAAACAAAGGGTCATGCTACGACATCTTTGCTTAAGTGTAATTGAGTTCCCTGCCATCAACCCCTGCAGTAAGGATGTCAGCAAGATTGCAAAGCTACTATACAACAACCTTAGTACTAATGAACATGGATTTGTTTCACAAACAACAGGAATTCTGCAGATGCTGGAAATTCAAGCAACACACATAAAAGTTGCTGGTGAACGCAGCAGGCCAGGCAGCATCTCTAGGAAGAGGTGCAGTCGACGTTTCAGGCCGAAGACTAGTCCTGACAAAGGGTCTCGGCCTGAAACATCGACTGCACCTCTTCCTAGAGATGCTGCCTGGCCTGCTGTGTTCACCAGCAACTTTTATGTGTGTTGCATGGATTTGTTTCCACAGGTTACGAAGACTTCATATCAAAGTTGTTGCTTGTGTAAAACCCATTCACCTTGTCCGCATGTTGATAAATTCAGCAATTTTCCATCACTTAAACCCCTCATCATGACAATGGTTGAACACCAATAGAAAGAGGAAATTTCCTTGAGGTGGCAATGGACTAATTCACTTACTCTGGATGAAGTGGCAGTACGTGGACATGATTAAAACCATGTGGGAGGAGGTATGACATCAATCTCCTTTGTGTTATAAAAAGTGTACATTTAGGATCTAATCCCAGTAATGTACAAGAGAACTGTGGATAAATTTGCCACATAGCAATATGGAAATAACTCTACCAAGTAATTGTCAGAAGCAGTGCTGTTTATGTGATAAAGTGTTATACAAAACTGCTTAGTAAGGAGTGTTTGAAGTTAAAGAGGTACTTTGAAGGTGGTAGAGGTATTATTGCTTGGATGGTAGGTTTACAATAAATCCTTAATGAAATATCATGCATTACTGCTTTGTGAGATGGAAGTGTCTTATCCTACTGTGACAAGTGCAGGTCAAATTTAAGAATTACAGTGATAGTGCAGACGTCAGTTCACAGAAGTACAAGTTGAACAAATTCTGATCACAGTCCTGATGAAAGGTCTTCGCCTGAAACGCCAACTGTTTACTCTTTACTTAGCCTGCCCTGAGTTTCTCCAGCATTTTATTCGTGTTGCTTAGAGAGGTTGAGTAATTTCCCTGCTTTCAATAAAGCCTAGTGACTGTACTACAGAAGTTGAGAGTTGAGCACATTTTAAATTTTAAAAAATGAGTTTAAAGTTTTCTTTGATATACTTTCTAATGATAACTCAACATGTGACTAATACTGTAATCTGAACATCTGCAAAAGGCACATTTAATTAGATGAACTACAAGCTGGACTATTTTAATTTTAAGTTCTTGAAAATAACTTTTAAAAGTATGTTCAGAATTATTAGCAACACACATCAAAGTTGCTGATGAATGCAGCAGGCCAGGCAGCATCTCTAGGAAGAGGTACAGTCGACGTTTCAGGCCGAGACCCTGACGAAGGTAACGGCCTGAGACGTCGACTGTACCTCTTCCTAGAGATGCTGCCTGACCTGCTGCGTTCACCAGCAACTTCGATGTGTGTTGCTTGAATTTCCAGCATCTGCAGAATTCCTGTTGTTTTTGTTTTTTTTTCAGAATTATTATCTGTATTGTGGGACAGGAATGAACTCCTTAGCTGTTAAAATATTAGGTTTTATAAAGTACCTAGTGTATTTGAAACCAAAAGATCAAGTTTAATAGATCCTCACTGAAGGCCCATCCTCAAGCATCATTAATGGAACACTCATCAACTCATCTTATCAGCAGGGCCAATTCTGTATGATTATTTGAAAGCTAGCACTAAAGGTCACGGAAACTCTAATTTTTCATAAACAATTTACACCTATAAGTTTTTTTTTTCACATTGATTTCAGCTAAATTTTACAAAAACAGGAAACAACGAAATCTAAATAAATGAAAGGGTATGCCGAAAATGACTTCCAATAAACCTCAATGTGCTGCAATTAAGGATCAGTTTAAAGCAAAATAAAATATGATTTGCAGCTTTGACAAAGTAAACTTGACTGTACTCTTTTCTATAGATGCTGCCCTTCTCCAGCATCTTGTGTGTGCTGCTTCAAAGCAGGGAAACTTTTGCATTGGCGAAAATACTAACAATATCAACAGAAAATAAAACCTTTAGCCTTTCTCCTCAGCAGGATTAGACGATGATTATTCAAATGGTAAAATCTTCAGCTTTCCATTGCATGCTTGTCAACAATTACAGTCAATGACATAAAACAAAAAAACTTAAGCCAAAGTACTGAAAGAACCAATTTTAAAATGGTATCTCATCAAGTGTACTTGAAACAAATAAATCATAGGAAATTCATCAAATAGCCACCTGCTCTACTCACTTTACACCCACGACTGTGTGGCTAAGTACAGCTCAACACCGTATTCAAGTTTGCTGATGACACCACTGTTGTGGGCTGTATCAAAGATGATGATGAATCAGCATACAGGAGGGAGACTGAAAATTTGGCTGAGTGGTGTAATAACAACCTCTCACTTAATGTCAATCAGTACAGATTGTAGACTTCAGGAGAGGGAAACCAGAGGTCCATGAGCCGATAATCATCAGATGACCAGAGGCTGGAAAGCGTCAGTAACTTTACATTCCTGCGTGTCACTATCTCAGAGGACATGTCCTGGACCCATCATACAAATATAATTGCAGAAAAAAGCACAACAATGCCTCTACTTCCTCAGGAGCCTGCAGAGATTCAGCATGTCATCAAAAACCTTAGGAAACTTCTATAGATGTATAGTGGAAAGTGTGCTTACAGGCTGCATTATGGCCTGGAGAGGGAACATCAATGAGTGGAAAATCCTACAAAAGGTAGTAGATTCAGCCCAGTACATCTCAGATAAAGCCCCCCTACCATTGAGAACATCTACATGAAACATTGCCGTCAAAAAGCAGCATCCATCATCAAGGATCCTCACCATCCAGGCCATGCTCTTTTCTCACTGCTGCCATCAGGTAGAAGATACAGGTGCCCCAGGACTCAAACCAACAAGTTCAAGAACAGTTACTACCCTTCAACAACCAGGCTCTTGAACAAAAGGGGATAACTACACTCATTGAAGGACTCTCTTATCTCGTTATTTCATGCTTGTCATTTAGAAACATCGAAAATAGGTGCAAGAGTAGGCCATTCGGCCCTTCGAGCCTGCACCACCATTCAGTATGACCATGGCTGATCATCCAATTCAGAACCCTGTACTAGCCTTCCCCCCATACCCCCTGATCCCTTTAGCCACAAGGGCCATATCTAACTCCCTCTTAAATATAGCCAATGAACTGGCCTCAACTGTTTCCTGTGGCAGAGAATTCCACAGATTCACCACTCTCTGTGTGAAGAAGTTTTTCCTAATCTCAGTCCTAAAAGGCTTCCCCTTTATCCTCAAACTGTGAACCCCCGTTCTGGACTTCCCCAACATCGGGAACAGTCTTCCTACATCTAGCCTGTCCAATCCCTTTAGGATTTTATATGTTTCAATAAGATCCCCCCTCAATCTTCTAAATTCCAACTGGTATAAGCCTAGTCGATCCAGTCTTTCATCATATGAAAGTCCTGCCATCCCAGGAATCAATCTGGTGAACCTTCTTTGTACTCCCTCTATGGCAAGGATGTCTTTCCTCAGGTTAGGTGACCAAAACTGCACACAATGCTCCAGGTGTGGTCTCACCAAGGCCTTGTACAACTGCAGTAGTACCTCCCTGCTTCTGTACTCGAACCCTCTTGCTATGAATGCCAGCATACCATTCGCCTTTTTCACCGCCTGCTGTACCTGCATGCCCACTTTCAATGACTGGTGTACAATGACACCCAGGTCTCGTTGCACCTCCCCTTTTCCTAATCGGCCACCATTCAGATAATAATCTGTTTTCCTGTTTTTGCCACGAAAGTGGATAAC
Organism: Mobula birostris; assembly: GCF_030028105.1. Lineage (NCBI taxonomy): Eukaryota > Metazoa > Chordata > Chondrichthyes > Myliobatiformes > Myliobatidae > Mobula > Mobula birostris. The sequence continues at coordinate 53,815,817 of NC_092383.1, read as the reverse complement.
CTCACATTTATCCACATTAAATTGCATCTGCCATGAATTTGCCCACTCACCTAACCTATCCAAGTCACCCTGCATCCTCTTAGCATCCTCCTCACAGCCAACACTGCCGCCCAGCTTCGTGTCATCCGCAAACTTGGAGATGCTGCATTTAATTCCCTCATCCAAGTCATTAATATATATTGTAAACAACTGGGGTCCCAGCACGGAGCCTTGCGGTACCCCACTAGTCACTGCCTGCCATTCTGAAAAGGTCACATTTATTCCCATCCTTTGCTTCCTGTCTGCCAACCAATTCTCTATCCACATCAATATCTTACCCCAAATACCATGTGCTTTAAGTTTGCACACTAATCTCCTGTGTGGGACCTTGTCAAAAGCCTTTTGAAAATCCAAATATACCACATCTACTGGTTCTCCCCTATCCACTCTACTAGTTACATCCTCAAAAAATTCTATGTGATTCGTCAGACATGATTTTCCTTTCACAAATCCATGCTGACTTTGTCCGATGATTTCACCGCTTTCCAAATGTGCTGTTATCACATCTTTGATAACTGACTCTGGCATTTTCCCCACCACCGACGTTAGGCTACCCGGTCTATAATTCCCCGGTTTCTCTCTCACTCCTTTTTTAAAAAGTGGTGTTACATTAGCCACCCTCCAATCCTCAGGAACTAATCCAGAATCTAAAGAGTTTTGAAAAATAATCTCTAATGCATCCATTATTTCTTGGGCTACTTCCTTAAGCACTCTGGGATGTAGACCATCTGGCCCTGGGGATTTATCTGCCTTTAATCCCTTCAATTTACCTAACACCATTTCCCTACTAACATGTATTTCCCTCAGTTCCTCCATCTCACGGGACTCTCTGTCCCCTACTATTTCTGGAAGAATATTTATGTCCTCCTTAGTGAAGGCAGAACCAAAGTAGTTATTCAATTGGTCTGCCATGTCCTTGTTCCCCATAATCAATTCACCTGTTTATGTCTGTAGGGGACCTACATTTGTCTTAACCAATCTTTTTCTTTTCACATATCTATAAAAGCTTTTACAGTCAGTTTTTATGTTCCCTGCCAGTTTTCACTCATAATCTTTTTTCCCCTTCCTAATTAAGCCCTTTGTCCTCCTCTGCTGGACTCTGAATTTCTCCCAGTCCTCAGGTGAGCCACTTTTTCTGGCTAATTTGTATGCTTCTTCTTTGGAATTGATACTATCCCTAATTTCCCTTGTCAGCCACGGGTGCACTACCTTCCTTGATTTATTCTTTTGCCAAACTGGGATGAACAATTGTTGTAGTTCATCCATGCGATCTTTAAATGCTTGCCATTGCATATCCACCGTCAATCCTTTAACTGTCATTTTCCAGTCCTTCTAAGCTAATTCACGTCTCATACCTTCAAAGTCACCCTTCTTTAAGTTCAGAACCTTTGTTTCTGAATTAACTATGTCACTCTCCATCTTAATGAAGAATTCCACCATATTATGGTCACTCTTACCCAACGGGCCTCTCACGACAAGATTGCTAATTAACCCTTCCTCATTGCTCAATACCCAGTCTAGGATAGCCTGCTCTCTAGTTGGTTCCTCGACATGTTGATTCAAAAAACCATCCCGCATACATTCCAAGAAATCCTCTTCCTCAGCACCCTTACTAATTTGGTTCACTCAATCTATATGTAGATTGAAGTCACCCATTATAACTGCTGTTCCTTTATTGCACACATTTCTAATATTCTGTTTAATACCATCCCCAACCTCACTACTACTGTTAGGTGGCCTGTTCACAACTCCCACCAGCGTTTTCTGCCCCTCAGTGTTATGCAGCTCTACCCATATCAATTCCACATCCTCCCGGCTAATGTCCTTCCTTTCTATTGCGTTAATCTCCTCTCTAACCAGCAATGCTACCCCACCTCCTTTTCTTTCATGTCTATCCCTCCTGGATATTGAATATCCCTGAATTTATTGCTATTAATTTATTATCTGTATTTGCATAGTTTATTTACAGTTCCTGATCTTTACAGTTTACAGCTACTATTCTATAGATTTGCTAAGTACGCCTGCAGAAAAAAAATCTCAGGGTTGTACAGTATGTGGTGACGTGTATGTACTCTGATAATAAATTTTACTTTGAACTTTGTTTTCCTTTTCATCGCCATTTTGGTCAGCATATTTCAATTTGCAGTGAACTGTACAAGAACAGAATCAATTTTAAACAGACATTAACAAATCAACAGAAAGAGTAGACAGCACTAGCCTAGAAATTAGACAATGTTATGCTGTTAATTTGAATACTACATGGTTGAAAATGTATTGAACCCAAGTGAAACACATCAATCACCATTCCACTGTCAGCTTGCATCATTCTGGAAATATGACAGGATATTTCACACTGTGAACAAGAACTTCAACGTTCAAAGGAGATTTATTATCAAAGTACATACATGTCATCATATACAACCATGAGATTCATTTTTCTGTGGGTAGTAGATCAAAGAATTAATGAAAAACTACAAAGACTGACAAACATCCAATGTGGAAAAGAAGACAAACCGTTGCAAGGAAAGAAAGGAATAGCATATGAATAAATAAATAATACTTGAATAAATAATACAGAAAACATGAGTTGTAGTGTCCTGAAAAGTGAATCCACAGGTTGAGGAATCAGTTCAGTATTGAGGCAAGTGAAGTCAGGATCCTGATGGTTGAAAGGTAATAACTGTTCCTAACTCTGTTGGTGTGGGATCTAAGGCTCCTGTACCTCTTTTCTGATAGCAGAAGCGAGAAGAGGAAATGGCCTGAATGGTGTAAGCTGTTTCCCTGTGGCAGTACTCCATTGAATCTGTTCTCAGAAATGTATTCCTCTATCAGGAAATGTGGCTTCCCCTCTACTATGCTTGATGGAGCCTTGTTTGAATGTCAAACATTCCCTGAATCTCCACCCTCATCTTCTACCCTTGAGACAGAAAAGTAAGAGTTTTCTTGGTCCTTGCCTTTCTCCCCATCAGATAAATCCATCTTTCTGTTTGATGGTCCTGCCTATGACTTCATGCCTATGCATGATACTTCCTTAGAAGAATTCTTTATAGCAGTGCCTCCTGAAAGTTGCTATTTGACAGTTGGAACAGACCATTCACAACTGGCGTAAATCACTTTGGAGCAACACACATCAAAGCTGCTGGTGAACGCAGCAGGCCAGGCAGCATCTCTAGGAAGAGGTGCAGTCGACGTTTCAGGCCGAGACCCTCTTCCTAGAGATGCTGCCTGGCCTGCTGCGTTCACCAGCAACTTTGATGTGTGTTGCTTGAATTTCCAGCATCTGCAGAATTCCTGTTGTTTGCGTTAAAATCACTTTGGATATTAGTTTGATGTCTTGTTCACACCATTATTGTCAGTATCCTGGTCTTTCATGGACATCTTTGAATGGTTCACTCTAAATTATTTAACATCTGCTGCCCCACATGATAGTTAACACGACTGTGCTACTTTTACTGGCATGTTTTGATCCCTTAAATCATTAGATTTTGGATCAGCCAATGATTTTTTTTTCTCATTGCCAATACCTTGTTGTAAGGTGATGCACCAAAACTGGTACACGGCTGCTGAAGGGAGGGTGTAAGGTTACAATGTGTCCACACACCTGGATAGAAAACAACCCAACAGTATGAAAATTGGATTTTCCAACTGCACGCCTTTTTCCCCATCTGATCCACCCCTAACCCCTCCCCCACGGTGCCTATCACTATATATACTGGATCTCCTACCCCTCCGCCACAGTGCCTATCACTGTACATACTGGATCTCCAACCCACTCCCCCATGGTGCCTATCACTGTACATACTGGATCTCCTACCCACTCCCCCATGGTGCCTATCACTATACATACTGGATCTCCTACCCCTCCCCCACGGTGCCTATCACTATACATACTGGATCTCCTACTCACTCCCCCACGGTGCCTATCACTATACATACTGGATCTCCTACCCCTCCCCCACAGTGCCTATCACTATACATACTAGATCTCCTACCCCTCCCCCACGGTGCCCATCACTGTACATACTAGATCTCCTATCCCTCCCCCACGGTGCCTATCACTATATATACTGGATCTCCAACCCCTCCAACACGGTGCCTATCACTGTACATACTGGATCTCCAACCACTCCCCACGGTGCCTATCACTGTACATACTGGATCTCCAACCACTCCCCACGGTGCCTATCACTGTACATACTGGATCTCCTACCCACTCCCCAACTTGATTCCATCCTTCCTTTACCAGGCTCCAATTACTGTATCATCTTATTTAACACATCCCACTACCTGCGGCCTACTGAATTAGTGGAGTAAAGGTATTACTCCAATTCTCCCTGCTTCAGGGAAGTTCTCCTTTAAGAAATTGTTTTGAACCTTGCCTTTAACACTTGAAAGTGTGTCAAAACTCTTAATTAACATATTTCAGGGACCCGACAGCTATTTATAGTATAAATAAGACCTTTTTAATTATCAGGGCATCGACAAAAGCACATTTTGGGGATACACTATCCTACAGTGGAATTGGTATGTTTTGCCTTCTTTTTACACTAAACAAAAATGGCATAAAGTTTATGAATTTCTACCTGCCCATCTTCCACACACTGCTTCTCCACAATTCGGAATAGCAGGATTCATATGTATATTAGACATTTTGGGTAAGTTATTATTCATAGTATGTAAAAGGCCATAAAGCTCATAGAACACAGAATATTACAGCATACTAAACACACTGTTATCCATTACGGACAATCTGGCACATCCTCTCCATGACCTACTGATTAAGCAGCAGAGCACCATTTCAAAAAGGCTCTTTCATCTCCGCTGTCACAAGGATTGTTACAGAAAATCTTTCCCACCAAATGCAATAAGCATATACAACAGTTCATCTCTGTGCGACAGAACACACATGATAGTACAACAGTCTGTTTTATTATTTTGGACATTATTGGTCAGTAAAGCACATTGGAAAATTGTATCATTTTTCTGTACTTTATTAGCTAGTATTCAATTTATTAGTTAATATTAGATGTATTATTATTTATTATTATTGCTAAGTGTGCTTTTAAATGTTGCTGCTGTAATGAAATAACTTCCCACTTGGGGTCAATAAAGTACTTATTATTAAAGTACAGGCCATTCAGCCCACAATGTAGCAGCAACCTTGAACCCTACTCTAAGATCAATCAAACCTTTCTCTCCTACATAATCCTCCATTCTTCTATCATACATGTGCCTATCTGTTTCCCAAAGGTCCCTAATGTATCAGACTATGACAACCTCTGGCAGCATGTTCCAAGTACCTACTACTCTCTATGTAAAGAACTTACCTCCGACATCCCCCTATGCTTTCCTCCAATCATCTTAAAGCTATGCTCTATTGTATTAGCCATTTCCACCCTGGGAAAAAGTCTCTAACTATTCACTCTATCTATGCCTCTTCTCATCCTGCACACCTCTATCAAGTTACCTCTCATCCATGTTTGCCCCAAAGAGAAAAGCCCTAGCTTGCTCAACCCATCTTCATAAGACACGCTCTCTAATCCAGGCAGCATCCTGTTAAATCTCCTCTGCAGTCTCTCAAAAGCTTCTACCTCCTTCCTATAATGAGACCAGAACTGAACTCAATACTTCAAGTGCGGTCTAACCAGTGTTTTATAGAGCAGTAATGTTACCTCATGGCTCTTGAGCTCAATCCACTGACAAATAAAGGCCAACACATCATACACCTTCTTAACAAGTCTACCATCTTGCATGGCAACTTTGAGGAACCGATAAATGTGGATCCCATGATCCCCGTTCCTCTGCACTGCCTTTAACCTTGTATTCCGCCTTCAAACTCGACCTTCCACAATGCATCACCTCACACTTTTCTGGTTGAATTCCATCTACCACTTCTCAGACAGTTCTGCATCCTCTCAATGTCCCGCTGCAGCCTACACACTATCCACAACTCCACCAACCTTCATATCGTCTGCAAACTTACTAACCTGCCCTTTCACCTCCTCATCCAAATCATTTATAAAAACCACAAAGAGCAGGAGTCCCAGAAGGATCTCGGCAGAACACCACCGGTCACCGACCTCCATGCAGAATATGCACTATCTACAACCCACTTTTTCCTGGATCCCACACCCCCTCACTTTCTGAATGGGTGTACCATGGGAAACTTCATCGAACGCCTTGCTAAAATCCATATACTCCACATCCACTGCTCTACCTTCATCACTGTGCTTTGACACACCCATAAAGAATTCACAACAGGTATGACTTGCCCATCAAATACATGCTGACTATGCTTACTCAGACCATGCTTCTGCAAATACTTGGATTGTCTCTAAGAATCCTCTCCAACAATTTGCTCACCACTGAAGGAAAAAATAAATAAATAAATTGCTGCCCTATAATACCCCGTGTTAACCCTTCTCCCTTTCTTGAACAAAGGAATAACATTTGCCACCCTCCAATCATCTGGTACTACCCCTGTGGCTAGTGATGATTCAAAGATCATCACTAAATGCATAGCAATCTCTTCCTTCGTTTCCTTTAATACCCTGGGTACATCATATCTGGCCCCTGGGAATTATCTATGCTAATGTTCAGGAGTTCCAGCATATCCCCTTTCTCAACATCAATCCATTCAAGCATGTCAGCCTGTTTTGCATTGTCTTCACAATCATAAAGGTCCTTCTCACTGGTGAAAACTGAAAGTACCTTCTGTCTCTTCTGACTCCAGGCACATGCTTCCTCTATTATCACTGAATCTGGCCATTCTCCTGCGTAGAATGCATGGGATTTCCCTTAATCTTACTCATCAAGGCCTTCTCATGTCCCCTTCTAGCTCTCCCAAGTCCATTCTAAAGCTCCTTCCTGGCTACCCTGTAACACTTTAGAACCCTGTCTGATCCTTGTTTCTCAAACCCTAAGTCAGCGGTCCCCAACCAAAGCATGTGCCATCGGGCCATGAGGAACTGATATGAGTCAGCTGCACCTTTCCTCACTCCCTGTCACACACTGTTGAACTTGAACATTGGGTTGCCAACTGTCCCGTATTTGCCAGGACATCCCGTATATTGGGCTAAATTGGTTTGTCCCATACAGGACCACCCTTGTCCCGTATTTCCCCCGCTAAGGTAGAGCGTTCCTATGAAACCTTTCGTGCTGAAATGGCGTAAAGCGAAGAAGCAATTACCATTAATTTATATGAGAAAAATTTTTGAGCGTTCCCAGACCCAAAAAAAACCTAACAAATCATACCAAATTACACATAAAACTGAAAATAACACTAACCTATGGTAAAACCAGGAATGATATGGTAAATACACAGCCTATATAAAGTAGAAATAATGTACGTACAGTATAGTCGGGAAGATGAAGGCAAAACCGATTTGTGGGGGAAAGAAATCAGCACGTATGCGCATGTGCACGTCATGCATGCGTACACAGGTGCCCGCGCAAGGCTTCATGCTCATGGTAGTCTTTCCTGGGGTAAAGTGTTTCCGGATTTGACTGCTACTTTTGTCCCTTATTTGGGAGTGAGAAATTTTGGCAACCCTAACTGTAAAAGACACGTTGAGGTGAGTTTAACCCTACTTGAACAACAACCCCCCACCACCCCACCCCGGTCGGCTGGTCGGCAAGAATATTGTCAATATTAAACCGGTCTGCAGTGCAAAAAAAGGTTGAGGATCCCTGCCCTAAGTAAGCTTCTCTCTTCCTCTTGACGAGGTGTTCCACATCTCGTCAACCATGGTTCCTTTACCCCATCATCCCTTCCCTGCCTCAATGAGCCAAATCTATTGAGAACCCCCTGCAAGTGCTCCCTATACAAACTCCACAATTTATTTTGTGCATTTTCCAGAGTACATTTGTTCCCAGTTTATAGTCCCCATTCCTCCAAATAGTGTTAAAATTCTCCCCCCCCCCCCATTAAATACTTTCCTACACCATCTGGTCCTATCCCTTTCCGAGGCTATAGTAAAGGTTACTGAATTGAAGTCACTGCCTCCGAAATGCTCCTCATGGACAGATCTGACACCTGACCTGGTTCATTGCCTCGTACCAGATCGAGTATGGCCTCTCCTCTAGTCGGACTATTTACATAATCGAGTCAGGAATCTTTCCAGGACATACCTAACAAATTCTGCCCCATCCCCACTAAGGAGGTGCCAATCATCAATAGGGAAGTTGAAGCCCCTTTGTTATTTTTAACATTTCCAAAATCTGCCTTCCTATCTGTTCCTCAGTTTCTTGCTATTCTGTGGGGGGTGAGGGTGGTCTATAGAATACTACCAGACAGTGATACTATCCCCGATAGTAATGCCACTCCCTCACCTCTTACCTCCCTCCCTCTTTCTTTTGAAACATATAAACCCTGAATCATCCAGGATAAAATATAGCACTTCGATCACCTTTTAGGTCAATCACCTAAACTAGTAGGTCATTTCAAATCTGCAACGGAAAAGTATTTTCTGTATAAAATTTATTCTGTAGTTTACGTGTATTTGCTGCCCTGACTAACCTCATATACCTTGAAGTAACGCTCCAGCCTCATTGTACGCACAACTGGAGAACACTTACACAAGTTGTTGAGCAGGGAGTTATGGACATAAACTATGTTATTTTAATTCTGAGGCATATTTCATCAATGCCAGAATACAAGGAGACCAAAATATTAAAGAAATGCTTCTTGTTCTGTCTTTTAACCAAATATTGCTTCATACAAGCCTGCCTCAGTAACTTGCCTCAAGGTTCAAATGCTATGTACAATTAACTCCATTCAAGGAGTACATAAGGGTACATTAAAAACAGACCAAGGTGGGGCTCTGGAAAAGTGCGGGCTGAAGGATGAACTTTGTGTTCAATAAAGTACATGTAGAAAAATTGTTTCCACTTGTGGGGATCCAAAACTAGGAGTTGTATAAATGATTAAATTTACACCTAACAGGGAATTAGAATGGTGCAGCAATGGGCCCTTCGGTTCAAAGTTGTTAAATTAGTAATCAAATGGCCAATTAAACTCACCCCTTCTGCCTCCATTTCCTGCATATCCGTGTGCTTAAGAGCTTACTGAATGCCTCTATTATATTTACCTCTATCCCCAGCTCAGACAGCACATTCCAGGCACTGATCGGTCTCTAATGGCTGATTCTTTATTCCCTCTCAACCCTATTTTCCTGCCCTCTTTCAACCCTTAAAACCAATAACCTATTTAAATATACTTCAAATACACCCAGCAGCTTGTCCTACACAGCTTTCTGTGACAATGAATTCCAATGACTCACCACTCTCTTGCTAAAGAAATTCCTCCACACATCTCATTTGAATGTGAGCTCTCTCACCTCAAATGTATGCCCTCTGGTATTGGACGTTTCAACCCTAGGAAAAAGATACTCTATTTTTGTTTTTCATAATCTTACAAACCTCTTTCAGATCTCACCTCAGATTCCGCTGCTCTACAGAAAACAACCCAACTTTGTCCAACCTCTCTTGATAGCACATTCTCCAAGAAGGGGTGCAGAAGAGGTTTACAGGCAGCATCCTGGTAAACCCCTTCTGTACGCTCGAAAGCCTCAATATCTTTCCTATACCTGGGCAAAAAGAACTGAATCCAACACTGCAGGTGCAACCTATAGATTTAGAAAGCTGTAATGTAACTTCCTACCTCTAACTGTTTCTAACCAATAAAGGCAAGCATGCTATATATGCCTTTTTTACCAACCTGTGTAGCCATTTTTAAGGAGCTGCGGTCTTGACCTCTAGATCCCTCTGCACATGAACACTATTAAGGGTCTTGCCATTAACTGTCTCTTTATACTTAATCTCTGAGAATGTAACACTTCATATTTGGCCGGGACAAACCTCATCTGCTGTTTCTCTAGCCATATCTGTGTCCCATTGTCCAGTCTTCTACCCTATCCACAACACTAATCTTTGTATCATCTGCAAACTTACAAACCCAGCCATCTAAATTTTCATCCAGCTCAGTAATATATACCAGAAATCAGTGAAGGTTCCAGTATGGATCCCTGCAGAACACCACTAGTCACAGGCCTCCAACCAGAATAAGTCCCATCGACCACTACCCCTTGTTTTCTATGGGCAAGCCAATTTGGAATCTTAGTAGCTAATTCACCTTGGATCCCACACATCTTAATTCTCTGGATGAGCCATGAGAGACCTTGTCAAACTCCTTACTAAAATCCATGCAAACATCCACCCCCTACCTTTCTCCACCATCTTCGTACAACGCCGCAGTAACCTGATTCACTGTATGTTCAAAATGTGGAAACACTAGTTCAAGTAGTTTAGGAAAATATGTAGGGGTATGCAAACATGCTCTAACTAAACAAACAAAGGAGAAACAGAAGCAAAGAATGCACTTATGGGAGATTCAGCTCGATGTATTCAAGTGTTCTTGCACAATTTACTTCATGTAAGGAGACGGAATAAAAGAAAAATCGAGCCTCAACAGTTTCCCAGTCAAAAAACAACTTCCAGCACCAAGACTCTACAAATGCACATCTTGGTTAGTGCAAAGTGGAAGATGTCCTGCAAAGAGTTAAAACAAACAGAAAGTTATTTGACAGAACTTGGCAGAGTAACTACATATGCAGTTCCTTGCTGCCAAATTCTGTAACACGAAAGACTCCAGATCTCATGTGCTATGTAACAGGCTATCAGAATCAGATTTAACATCACCAGCATTTGTGAAATGAAGCCATCAATTCTATTATCCAGATCATCGACATAATATAAAAATAAGTGGTCCCAACACAGACCCCTGTGGAACACCACTAGTCACTGGCAGTCAACCAGAAAAGGCTCCCTTTATTCCCTCTCTTTGCCTCCTGCCAGAATCTTTCCTGTAATACCATAGGCTCGTAGCTTGGTAAGCAGCCTCATGTGTAGCACCTTGTCAAAGGCCTTCTGAAAGTCCATGTACACAACATCAACCGATTCTCCTTTGTCCATCCTGCTTGTTATTTCTTCAAAGAATTCCAACAGATTTGTCAGGCCAGATTTTCCCTCGAGGAAACCATGCTAACTACAGCCAATTTTATCATGTGCCTCCAAGTACCCTGAGACCTCACCCTTAATAATCAAACTCCAACATCTTCCCAACCAGTGAGGTCAGACTAACTAGCCTATAGTTTTCTTTCTACTGTCTCTCTCCCTTTTTCAGAGTGGACTGACATTTGCAATTTTCCAGTCTTCTAAAACCTTACAGAATTTAGTGATTCTTGAAAGAACATTATTAATTCCTGCACGATCTCTTCAGCCACTTCTTTTAGAACCCTGTGGTGTATACACCATTTGGTCCAGGTGACTTGTCTGTCTTAGACCTTTCAGTGTCCCAAGAATCTTCTCTCTAGTTACAGTACCTTCACACGTTCTGACATCTAGAACTTCCACCAAACTATTGGTATCTTCCACAGTGAAGACTGATGCAAAATACTTATTCAGTTCGTCTATTTCATTGTCCCCCATTATTGCCTCTCGAGCATCATTTTCTAGTGGCCCAATATCCACTCTTGCCTCTCTTTTATACTTTATGTATCTGAAGAAACTTTTGGTATGCTCTTTAATATTATTGGCTAGCTTATACATTTTAATGACTTTTTTAAAAAAAGTTGCTTTCTGTTGATTTTTAAAAGCTTCCCAATCCCCTCACTTCCCACAAATTTTTGCTCTATTATATAGTCATACTTTATTGATCCCAGGGGAAATTGGATTTCATTACAGTTGCACCATAAATAATAAATAGTAATAGAACCATAAATAGTCAAATAGTAATATGTAAATTATGCCAGTAAATTATGAAATAAGCCCAGGACCAGCCTATTGGCTCAGGGTGTCTGACCCTCCAAGAGAGGAGTTGTAAAGTTTGATGGCCACAGGCAGGAATGACTTCCTATGACGCTCTGTGTTGCATCTCGGTGGAATGAGTCTCTGGCTGAATATACTCCTGTGCCCACCCAGTACATTATGTAGTGGATGGGTGACATTGACCAAGATGGCATGCAACTTAGACAGCATCCTCTTTTCAGACACGACCGTGAGAGAGTCCAGTTCCATTCCCACAACATCACTGGTCTTACGAATGAGTTTGTTGATTCTGTTGGTGTCTGCTACCCTCAGCCTGCTGCCCCAGCACACAACAGCAAACATGATAGCACTGGCCACCACAGACTCGTAGAACATCCTCAGCATCGTCCGGCAGATGTTAAAGGACCTCAGTCTCCTCAGGAAATAGAGACAGCTCTGACCCTTCTTGTAGACAGCCTCAGTGTTCTTTGACCAGTCCAATCTTCTGTGCCCTCTCTTTGGCTTTGACTTATCTTGTTAGCAAGAGTTGTGTCATCTTTCCTTTAGAATACTACCTTCTCTTTGAATGTATATACCCTGTGTCTTCTGAATTGCCTCCAGAAATTCCAGGCATTGCTGCTCTGCTGTCATCCCTGCCAGTGTTCTTTTCCAATCAATTTTGGCCAGCTCCTCTCATGCCTTTGCAATTCCTTTTACTCCACTGTAATACTGATACATCTGACTTTAGCTTATCTTTCTCAAATTTCAGGATGAATGTGATCATATTATGATTACTTTCCTCCAAGGGTTCTTGGATTACTTTCCTCCAAGCTCTAATCAATTCTGATTCATTGGTCCAATCCAGAACGGCTCAGCCATGAGTTACTCCAAAAAGCCATCCCGTAGGCCCTCTAGAAATTCCCCCTCCTGTAATCGACCACTAACATGATTTTCCCCAAACTACCTGCATATTGAATTCCCCCATGACTATTGTTAATCTCTCACAGAATCTGGTTTCAATATTGTGTGTGGTGGAGCTCCTTGGCTTCTCAAAACAAGCTGAGGAAGGAATGTTTGTCAAGTTTTAATCCATGTTTATTTACCATGAGCACTTTTACAAGAAGTGATGTCACAGGAAAACAGCATCCATCAAAGACCTCAACCACACAGGACATACTCTCTTCTTGCTGCTGCCATCAGGAAGATACAGGGGTTTCAGCTCTCACATTACCAGGTTCAGGAATATTACCCCTCAATCATCAGGCTCTTAAACCAGTGGGGATAACTTCACTTGCTCCATCACTGAACTGTTCCCACAACCTATGGGTTCACTTTCAAGGACTCTTCATCTCATGTTGTAGACTTATTTACGATTACTTCGTTTTTCTCTCTTTTTGCACAGTTTGATGTCTTTTGCCCATTTTGTTTGTTTATCCTGTTGGGCGTAGTCTTCCATTGAGTCTATTACGTTTCTTGGATTTACTGAGAATGCTCGCAAAATAGTGAAACCTCAGTGTTGTATATGGTGACCTCTATGGACTTTGATAATAAATTCACCTTGAACTTTGAAATGGACCTGTTTTGGCTATAACCCAAGATCTTTGACATGTGGCCAAATATCCATCCATCTGAAGTCGACTCCATCAAGCTTACAACCTGCATCAACCTACATTCATAATCCTCCAAGTATGACTTCGATGGTTTTGTCAATTCGGGCATTTTTCCCCAACCCCTGGAACTTGCTGTCGTGATTCACTCTTGCCTTAGCTTCCACATCAATCACAAATCGGATAGTAGCTTTCCCCATGCAATACTCCTCTGTAGCAGTGCTGGTGCTGTTTGAAGGGATTTCCCTCAGCAGTGTCAGAGCAGTGCAAATCTGATCCTCACATATCCCACTACTTTCCATCAGCCACTTAGCCAACACACATCAGGACCCAGACCTATAAAACCAACAAGGCCCCCAACCCCCAGGCACTCTCACTAACCAGATCACACCACCAACCCCAGGTTTCAATCTTAGCCATACTTTCTCTCAGGTGCTGATCTTCAAGCAATCAGCCCTCAAGACTTGGATCACTCCAATCCAACTACTACCACATTAATAACTCACTTGCCCAAACACCATCAGTCTCTCCCCATCCATGTTGGAGTTACTTAGCTCTACACAGCAGCGAACCCACATTCAAAACAATTGTCATCATGTTGTGCAAAGACCTTTCAGTAAGCCCCATCCTTTGCATGTTCTGTAAAGTCTTCAGTTCTATTCACCATGTGAATGCACCAATTTATCAACAGTCAATGCTTTAGATGAATTATTGAAATATCAGTATGTCATACGAATTTTGCGAATATCGCAGCAGCAAACCATAAGCAACGACGGCACAATTCACCCATGCCTCCATTATTCTGAGTCCATTAGCTAAATGTAAATGTCATAAAAAAGTCCTTTTCTATTAGCAGTACAATTTTGAGTTATTACATAGTGGACAAACAAACAGGGGACTCTGCCTCCCTGTGGCGACAGGACCCTGGGCTCCACTGAGTCCCACGGGGGACCCTGCCTCCCTGTGGCGACAGGACCCTGGGCTCTTCTGAGTGCCACGGGGGACCCTGCCTCCCTGTGGCGACAGGACCCTGGGCTCTTCTGAGTGTCATGGGGGACCCTGCCTCCCTGTAGCTACAAGACCCTGGACTCCACTGAGTGCACAACTCCTCTTCAAGTACATGGTTTCATTGTATATCTGTATTTTGCACTATTACTTTTTAATGCACATTTTGTATTCTTTTTTGTACCTCAATGCTTACATTTTGTATTTTAGAGTGTACATTTTTGACAGAGCAAACTTACAACAATAATTTCCTTTGGGATAAATAAAGTTTTATCTTATCTTATAAAACTCAAATTTTTCTGCAGATAATAGATAAAGATTAAATATCCTTAACAGCATAGGGTCACCATTAATATTTGGGCCCTTGGCAGTGAAGGTACTATTCATTACCACATTATGCAAGAAACTTCAAGTGACATGACCAAAATTTGGACAGGAAGGTCTTTTCCTCCACTGCCCAATCAAATATCCAAGCATGGTAATACAATAATTTCACATTCCTCAGATTAAGGGCATTTACAGAAAAATCCTAAATATTAAAAATTGAACACAAATAACAAAGGATATGCACAACATCTGGTAAAGTAAGGATTACCTTATCAAGGATGTATTTATTGAGGTACGGCATATAGCCCTGGCTGGAGACAGGTCCATCATCGTCATCTCTGAAATGCTCTTCGAGTGCCACTGGGTCATGTGGGATATGCAGCACAGTACACAGATTATGAGACAAGACCTGGAAGATAGTAATAAACACAGAGTTCCTTTCAGAATTTCAATTAATTACCAATGCTCTATCACTGTAAACAGTATTTAATGCACGTGCAATAAGCAGAATAGGGTCTTTAAAATGGTATCAGTTTTGCTGCAATCACAGCAAATCTGCAAGTCTTCTGAGGCTGAAGTAGGTTTCTTTGCATTGCTCTGTGATTGCCAGTGTCCCATGGGGTCACTCTTCACTGAGTGATAACATTGCATACCAAGTTCAAGCTATTGTGGCTTCAGGTCTAGCTCTCAGTACAATAACCAGGTTGGAACAAAAGTATATTATAGACTGAGTACAGACACATGAAAATGCCTCAGTCACAGGTTAAATAGAGAACCCATCTATTCTCTGAGGTAGATGTGAAAAATCCCTTGGATCTGTACATTACCTATTCCAGTACCAACATTACTCAAGCAGATTTACCAATGACAGCAACACACATCAAAGTTGCTGGTGAACGCAGCAGGCCAGGCAGCAACTGTAGGAAGAGGTGCAGTCGATGTTTCAGGCCGAAACCCTTCGTGAGTCCTGATGAAGGGTCTCGGCCTGGAACGTCGACTGCACCTCTTCCTACAGATGCTGCCTGGCCTGCTGCGTTCACCAGCAACTTTGATGTGTGTTGCTTGAATTTCCAGCATCTGCAGAATTCCTGTTGTTAGACTTACCAATGAGTTCTGTTCATTGCTATGAATGTGCAAGTGAACCACTGCGTTCCTCAACACCACCATAGTTACAAAATACAGGTACTTTATTGGCATCAAGGTACACTGCAAAGCCCTGAGGTTGTGATAGGTGTTTTATAGATGAAAGATTGGTCATTTTTTGAATCCACAGCAGAGGCCAAAATGAATAAAAGCTGGCAAGAAGGAAATTCAAGACAAGAAGATACTATATTTAAGACAGAAAGATGTTCAGTGGCAAGTGGCGCAGATGAATCTAAAGTAGATCATGCAGGAGAACAACAATAGTCATCGGGAACTTGAGCAACACAGAAGTTGGGCATCACAGAAAGCAGCAAAGTGGATATTGTGGATTAACTAGCCACTGAATTCAGTGAAAGCAAAGCGGGTTCATTTCTATAATGCATTGTCAAAGTGCAAAGCCAGTTCTACAACTGAGAGAAAAATTAAAAAGTGACCCCACTTTAGTCATTAGGCAGGTGTGCAATTTATGTACAGTTTACATACTTCCAGCAGTTGCCATGAATAGAGCTGAGGGGCCCCGAGGGTAACAAGTACCTTCCATTTCTTAACTCATGTGGCAGTGAGGGCTTATCATGACTTGGCCTGAAATCAATTAACTCATACAAGGTATCCAGATTTAATGCATCTCAGTAGCAGTGATCTGTCCTTCCAGATTTCATCCAGTATTCTGTATCTGGGCAGGTATTTCTGTTTAGCAAGAATTTGATGCTGTGGCAAACACTGTACAAAATCTGCAACTGAAACATATAATTCAAAGGCAAATAAAATTGGCCTACATGAGTAAAAATACAGTAGCATTGACTTTCATTTTACCTCATATGAATTTTAAATTTTAATATCCAATACTCTCCCACAAGTGCAAAACGTCTTCTATATGTCTACCACATTAACACTGTTTAAAATTTTAAATAAAGAATTCTTTCAGGTGAGCTCCCATGTTTTTATTCTAGAAAAATGAATCTCAAACATGTCTTGTATTTCCTGAAATATAGAAACATAGAAAACCTACAGCATAATACAGGCCATTCGGCCCACAAAACTGTGCCGAACATGTACTTACTTAGAAATTACCTAAGGTTACCCATAGTCTTAAAATAATAGCTGTAAAACTTCCTAATCACTATGCAACTCTGGAAATTAAGAATGTAATACCTTCTCCAGTGCCTTGAAAAAGTATTTCACATTTTACTGTCTCATTGTCTAAATTTTAAATATATTGCAGGATTTTTGAGCTATTCTAGAAAACATTGTACATCATGTCAAATCAAAAGAAAAATACCAAAACCTGTCAACAATTTACCAAAAATTAAAAACCAAAATTGTAAGTACTATACAAACTTCCATCAAGTGGAATTACCTTACCAACAGACCCAATTTGATGATGTAGAAAATTGGAAAATCATCTGTTTTCAATGAATTCATAAGAATAAATCCTCCCCCCGGCCCCTATAAAGTCCAACAGTATAGTAGATTTTCAACAGACCAAACCAAAATGAAGACAAAAGGGCATTCAAGATGAGTCAGGGAAATTATAATAGAGAAGCACAAATCTGGGGAAAGGTACAAGACCATCTCAAAAGCACTGAACATACCTTGGAGCTTAGTGTGGCGCATCATGAAAATGTGTAAAAAATATGAAACCACAGCTACACTGCCTAGATCAGCCTCGCCACCCCCCCCCCACCCTTCTCTAAAACTTGGTCACCAAAGAACGGCACTCGTAAGAGAGGCTACTGTGACTCCAACAGTCACTCTGAGGGAGTTGCAAAAGTCAGTATCTGCAACTGGAGATGAAATTCATGGCTCAACAACCTCTAAGGCCTTGGACAAAAAAGGTATTCATGGAAGGGTGGCAAGGCTAAAAAAAAATATCCTGGCCCTTAAAGACTGTGCAAAGCATCACTGCAAAGACGTGGAAGAAGGTCTTTTGGTCAGATGGGATTAAAGTGGAACCTTTTGGCCTCAACACCAAGATAGATACTTTATTCATTGATCCCAAAGGAAATTATAGTGTCACAGTAGCATTACAAGTACACAGATATGCAAATATTAGAAGAGAAGCAAGAAAGAATTTTAAAAAAATAAGTTACCTCAAACAGTCTAACAGAAGGGGTCATCACTTCCCCAGCTATAGATTAACTCATTACAGGGCCTAATGGTCAAGGGCAAGAATGACCTTCTATAGCACTCTTTGGAGAAGTGCAGTTGTCTTAGTCTATTACTAAAAGTGCTCCTCTGTTCAGACAAGGAGGCATGCAGAGGGTGAGAAGCTTTGTTCAGAATTGCCAGGATTTTCCATAGAATCCTTTGTTCTACCACAGCCTCCAGTGTGTCCAGTTTGACCTATAACAGAACCAGCCTTTCTGATCTGTTTATTGAGCCTATCGGAATCACCTGTGTTGATGTCATCGCCCCAGCACACCACTGGATAGAAGACTGTACTGGCAACAACAGACTAGTAGAACATGTGAAGGAGAGGCCTGCCTACTCCAAGGGACCTCAGTCCCCTCAGGAAGCAGAGGTGACTCTGGCCATTCTTGTACACAGCCTCTGTGTTGGTGCTCCACTCAAGTATGTCATGCAGGTGCGACCCCAGCTTCCTGTAGGTCCTCACTATCAATAGCAACAGGGAGCAGTGCAGGTTTAGTCTTCCTAAAGTCCATCACCTTCTCCTTTGTCTTACTGATGCTGAGCTGCAGATGATTCAGCTTGCACCATTTGATGAAATCCTCCTCCAGGGCCCTGTATTCAGCAGTAAGTTTGGCATAAATCTAATACTGCACATCAGCCAGTTAACTCCATCCTTAACTGTAAAGTATAGTGGAGGCACTATCATGCTCTGAGGATGCAGTTCAGCAGCAGGGACTGGAAGTGTGGCCAGCATGGATGGGAAGATGAATGCTGCTAAATACCGAGAGATCCTGGATAAAATCCTGCTAGCTTCTGCCAGAAAACTTAAACTGGGAGAAAGTTCACCCTACAGCAGGACAATGACCCAAAGTACACTGCCAGAGCAACGATGGAATAGCTTCAAATGAAGAAAATTGGCATTCTTGAGTGGCCCAAAGTTCTGACCTTCACCAAATGAACTTCTCTGGCAAGACCTCAAGATTGCTGTCCACCACCACTGCCCAACTAACCTGGCACAGCTTGAGCAACTTTGCAAGGAGGAATGGGCAAATCGTGCTCCGGCACATTGTGCAAAGCTAATAGACACTTATCCAAAAAGACCTATTGGCTGTAATAGCTGCAAGAGATGTTTCAAGTAAGTACTGAGCAAAGGGGTGGGGGGGGGGGGGGAAGAGGGAATACTTTTAAACTGCTGACATTTCAATTTTTGTATTTTTAGTCTTTCACGCTTTATAATTTTCCCTGGGTGTTTTTTTTGAGGGGGCTCTACTATGAAAAAATGAACATGTAATTCACAAACAAAAATTCTCAGTTAAATTGATCAAAATCCCTAGTTGTAATCAAAACAAGAGAACATCTGTAGATGCTGGAAATCCAAGCAACACACACAAAATGCTGGAGGAATTCAGCAGGCCAGGCAGCATCTATGGAAAAGAGTATAGTCAACATTTCAGTCCGAGATCCTTTATCAGGACTGCGTGTGTATTACCCTGGTTGTAATGCTCATTCATGTGAAGGTTGAGCTGAATACTTTTGCAAGTACATTTCTGTAAGAAAAGCAGGATAAAGATTAACAAGCTGTCCTGCCACATATCACGCAATGAATGCATATTAACAAGAGTGCGTAGAATCCTTCTCCAGTTTGGCTATTCTCATCACCATTTTTGCCTGATTTTCACAGGAATACAAGTATTTAAAATGCTGGCTGTGATCCTAACAGACAGATTAACCATAGAACTAGTGCAGAATAAGTTCAAGGTTAGGTCACTGTCCTAATCCCTCTTCCTAATCTTCTTTGCTACAATACTACACCTCAGCTCCAACAAGCTTCCAGCTAGAATGGAGACAGATGAACATGAAACAGTGCAACTTCTGTGATTTCCATTCCAGAGCCAAACTCACTACGGCTTCAGTCACTGGTTCATAGCATGCAAACTGTGTTTGCTAATGTGCGCACTCAATACTGAGCTCCAAGTCAAAGCTGACTCCTCTGGACAGCAAAGAAAAGAATGGGCCTCAATCAGAAATCCATGCTGAGAACAGGGAAAAATGTACATCTCAGGAATTACCTCTCAACAAGCAAAGATAAAATCCATCAAAGCCTCCCAAGTACCAGTCTAGGCTTTGGATGACCGAGGTAAGTGTATATGAGGATTAAGATATCAAACCCAGCAACAAGCTCATGAGGAAAAGTAAGCTCTTCCCTCTTATACACCCTACACCTCAAAGCACTGGTGCGAAATCCTCACTGGCAGATGGACAAACTAATGTCAACATCCTCGTGGACTAATTGGATGCCAGGTTTGTAAAATGAAGTAGGAATATCATAAAAAGGCACTGAAGTCCCAGTCTCTACAGTGAAAACAGATGGAGGTAATGTGTAAACAGCCTTACATTCTGGAGTGCCCATTCATCCTAAATAGACATCTGAGCCCCCACAGAAATGAAGTTGGAGCAATTCATCCTTAATCCCATGAGATAAAGGATCACACACAAACTACTGGAGGAACTCAACAAGTCAGGCAGCATCTATGGCAATGGATAAACAGTCGATGCTTTGGGCCGAGACACTTCTTCAGGACTGGAAAGGGAAGAAGACGTCAGAATAAAAAGGTTGGGTTGAGGGAGGATAGCTGGAAGGTGATAGGTGAAGCTAGGTGGGTGGGAAAGGTAAAGGGCTGGAGAGAAAGGAATCTGATAGGAGAGGAGAGTGGACCATAGGAGAAAAGGAAAGAGGAGGTGATAGGCAGGTGACAAGAGGTAAGAAGCCAGAGTGGGGAATAGAAGAGGGGGTGGGGATTTTTTTTTAAACCGTAAGGTGAATTCGATGTTCATGTCATCAGGTTGGAGGCCACCCAGACAGAATACAATGGGTTGCTCCTCCACCCTGAGAGTGGCCTCATCTTGGACTGACATTTTGAAACAGGAATGGGAATTCCAATTAAAATGCTTGCCACCAGGAAGTTCCACTTCTGGCGGATGGAGCGGAGGTGCTCAACGAAGCGGTCCCCCAATTTACAATGGGTCTTACCAATGTAGAGGGGGGCCACATACAGTTTACAAGGAAAACATCAATCCATTGTTTCTAAAAGGAACTACTGAGTCTTATTGTAAAAAAAAAGAGGTTTGTGTGGTTTGACAACTGCACAAAGAATGACTCAGAATTTACAAAAGCCTCTACTTCAAATGAAAACCACATGGACAACAGTTCACCTTTCTTCAGTTTCTTACTCATAGTAAATATAATGCATTGACTATTTTATCTTTAAAAGACAAGTTGCATCAGGATGCTTCAGTCAGAGGTTTTCAATGTCTCCAATAGTAAAGCAAAAATTATACCTAAATTCTATCAGTTATAGATACTCAGATTCCACCTCCTTCCAGAACAACAATGACGACATGTTAATCAGAAACTAAGTGGGTCTAAATTAGAACTTGGTGGTAGAGGTGAATCACCCCTTACACCATTTCCATCTTTTCCATTTGTGGGTGCAGGGAATGCATAGATAATACCCATGTCTAAGTGATATGCATCTGCTGCCTTTATCCACAGAAGTTTCTCTGAATTAACTTAGATTGACGAAAGAGTTTTGCAGAGAACAGAGGATTTATAATAAACAGGAGTGGCTCAGAATCATTAAATCGTCACACTGACAATAACACCGCCTTATTGGTAAAAGAAAATACTTGAGTTTTTTCAATTGCTTAGATCAACGATAATTACAGATGCCATTAAAGTGGATTGGAGAGTTAGAGTAATTGGCTGACGTCACTTTGAAAGTGGAGTCAATATGTAGGAAAAACAATTAATTGCTGCTGAACATTCTATATTAATATTTCATCTAGTTCAGCAATATAACTCAGTCCAAGGAGATGTACCAATGATCTTAGTTAAATTCATGTAGAATATTGATAGGAAAACCAAACAAAAAATAAAAATTTACCAAAACTACCTAAAAGATTTATGTTGAAGAACAGGTTGTAAAAAACAGAATGGTTATAGAAAGATTTTGATGAACATTTCAATTTAAACAATAAGTTTATGATATTTTAGTTTTTATTTTAATCTTATACATGTTCCAATATATACTTCACATTCTGTGTGCTTAGTTAATTAAAATTACTCATTTATCGTCCATTCAGCCAATGACATTGGCGAGCTTGATGACATTGTGACTGCTTGGCATATGGTGGTTCTATTGAATCTGAAAGCATCAGATGTCCGAAAAGAGGAATTAGATACACAGGGACCTCAGGATCTTTGTAGTCAGAGCAACCGTAGTTGCTCTGACGCAATTTTCAACTCTTGCGCCAATATTTCAAGAAAACCCTTCAATCAAACAGCAACAAGTTTCAATGAAGGATTACAATCTAAATGTCAAACATAGAAAACCTACAGCACAATACAGGCCCTTCGGCCCACAAAATTGCGCCGAACATGTCCCTACCTTAGAAATTACTAGGCTTACCTATAGCCCTCTATTTTTCTAAGCTCCATGTACCTATCCAAAAGTCTCTTGAAAGACTATCATATTCACCTCCACCACCATTGCCGGCAGCCCATTCCATGCACTCACCACTCTCTGAGTAAAAAACTTATCCCTGACATCTCCTCCGTACCTACTCCCCAGCACCGTAAACCTGTGTCTTCTTGTGGCAACCATTTCAGCCCTGGGAAAAAGCCTCTGACTATCCACACGATCAATGCCTCTCATCATCTTATGCACCTCTGTCAGGTCATCTCTCATCCTCTGTCACTCCAAGGAGAAAAGGCCAAGTTCACTCAACCTATTCTCATAAGGCATGCTCCCCAATCCAGCCAATATCCTTGTAAATATCCTCTGCACCCTTTCTATGGCTTCTACATCCTTCCTGTAGTGAGACGACCAGAACTGAGCACAGTACTCCAAGTGGGGTCTGACCAGGGTATTATATAGCTGCAACATTACCTCTGGGTTCCAAATTCAATTCCACGATTGATGAAGGCCAATACACCGTAAGCCTTCTTAACCACAGAGACAAACTGCGCAGAGCGTCCTATGGACTCGGACCCCAAGATCCCTCTGATCCTCCACACTGCCAAGAGTCTCACCATTAATACTATATTCTGCCATCATATTTAACCTACCAAAACAAACCACTTCACACTTACCTGGGTTGAACTCCACCTACCACTTCTCAGCCCAGTTTTGCATCCTATCAATGTCCCACTGTAACCTCCGACAGCCCTCCACACTATCCACAACATCTCCAACCTTTGTGTCATCAGCAAACTTACTAACCCATCCCTCCACTTCCTCACCCAGGTCATTTATAAAAATCACGAAGAGTAAGGGTCCCAGAACAGATCCATGAGGCACTCCACTGGTGACCAACCTCCATGTAGAATATGACCCGTCTACAACCACTCCTTGCCTTCTGTGGGCAAGCCAGTCCTGGATCCACAAAGCAATGTGCCCTTGGATCCCATGCCTCCTTACTTTCTCAAGAAGCCCGGCATGGGTTACCTTATCAAATGCCTTGCTGAAATCCATATGCACGACATCTACTGCTCTACCTTCATCAATGTGTTTAGTCACATCTTCAAAAAATTCTATCAGGCTTGTAAGGCACGACCTGCCTTTGACTACTCCTAATCACGTTATGCCTCTCCAAACGTTCATAAATCCTGCCTCTCAGAATCTTCTCCATCAACTTACCAACCACTGAGGTAAGACTCAATGATCTGTAATTTCCTCGGCCATCTCCACTCCCTTTCTTGAATAAAGGAACAATATCCGCAACCTTCCAATCCTCCGGAACCTCTCCTGTCCCCATTGACGATGCAAAGTTCATCACCGAGGCTCAGCAATCTCCTCCCTCGCCTCCCACACTAGCCTGGGGTACATCTCAACTGGTCCCGGCGACTTGTCCAAATTGATGCTTTCCAAAAGCTCCAAGACATCCTCTTTCTTAATATCTACATGCTCAAGCTTTTCAGGCTGCTGCAAGTCATCACTACAATCACCAAGATCCTTTTCCATTGTGAATACTGAAGTAAAGTATTCATTAAGTACCTCTGCTATTTCCTCCGGTTCCACACACACTTTCCCACTGTCACACTTGATAGGTCCTATCCTTTCACGTCTTATCCTCTTGCTCTTCACATACTTGTAGAATGCCTTGGGGTTTTCCTTAATCCTACCCGCCAAGGCTTTCTCATGGCCCCTTCTGGCTCTCCTAATTTCCTTCTTAAGCTCCTTCCTATTAGCCTTATAATCTTCTAGATCTAATATTACCTAGCTCTCTGAACCTTCTGTAAGCTTTTCATTTTTTCTTGAATAGATTTATTACAGCCTTTGTACACCACAGTTCCTGTACCCTACCATAACTTCCCTGTCTCATTGGAACGTACCTGTGCAGAACTCTACACAAATATCCCCTGAACATTTGCCACATTTCTTCCGTACTTTTCCCTGAGAACATCTGTTTCCAATTTAAGCTCCCAATTTCCTGACTGATAGCCTCATAATTCCCCTTACTGCAGTTAAACGCTTTTCTAACTTGTCTATTTCTATCACTCTGCAATGCTATTGTAAAGGAGAGATTATGATCACTATCTCCAAGAAGCTCTCCCATTGAGAGATCTGACACCTGACCAGGTTCATTTCCCAATACCAAATCAAGTACAGTCTCTCCTCTTGTAGGCTTATCCACACATTGGGTCCAGAAACTTTCCTGAACACACCTAACAAACTCCACCCCATCTAAACCCCTTGCTCTAGGGAGATGCCAATCGATATCTGGGAAATTAAAATCTCCCATCACAACATCTCTGTCATTATTACACCTTTCCAGGATCTGTTTCCCAATCTGCTCCTTGATATCCCTGTTATTATTGGGCACCCTATAAAAAACACCCAGTAAAGTTATTGACCCCTTCCTGTTCCTAACCTCCACGCACAATGTCAATTACGATATAGTTTCTGATTCTGTCACTGATGGACTGAATATGGGGAGTGTGAGTTGCATGTAAAGTTACCAGGGTATGGGACAGACCTGATGGGCTGTAATGGCCTCCTATGCTGTTGTAAGAAAATATTGACCAATATTACGTATTCAGTTTTTACATCCCATTCCACAATTTGTTTTACCTATTGAAGAAAAAATGGGCAATTCCACTTTTAAAGATGGAAGGAATAATAAAAGAAATTTTGGAAAACACTGACATTAATGCGCAATAGGAAAGTTGATTATTTT
The DNA here is from genome assembly GCF_030028105.1 of Mobula birostris. NCBI lineage: Eukaryota > Metazoa > Chordata > Chondrichthyes > Myliobatiformes > Myliobatidae > Mobula > Mobula birostris. Next base: position 53,790,522 of record NC_092383.1, on the reverse strand, counting down.
GATGTATTCTATGATTTAAGAGTATACTGGTTCACATATTGCTGTCACACATCCACTCCTCTGTGAATATGGCAAAGTCAAGGGAAAAGCTGGAAAATTGCAATGCTCTACATTGCACATCTGAAACATCAACTATTTACCTTCCAACAGGTTCCACAGGGGTCTGTGTTGGGACTGATTCTTTTTGCATTAATTTCGATGATGGAATTGATGACTTTGTTGCAAAGTTTACAGATGATTTGAAGATGGGTGGAGGGGCAAGTAGTTTTGAGGAAGTAGAGAGGCTACAGAAGGACAGACAGATTAGGAGAATGGGCAAATGGAATATAGTGTCGGGAAGTGTATGGTCATGCACTTGGTAGAAGAAATGAAAGGGTTGACTATTTTCTAAGTGGACAGAAAATACAAAAAACTGAGGCACAAAAGGACTCGGGAGTCCAAGTGCAGGATTCCCTGAAAGTTCATTTGCAGACTGAGGCTGTGGTGAGGAAGGCAAATGTGATGTTAGCACTCATTTCAAGAGAACTAGAGTATAAAAGCAATGATGTAATGTTTAGATTTAAAGAAGCACAGGTGAGGCCTCCCTTGCAAAAGATGTGCTGAAACTGGAGAGGGCTGAAAGGTGGTTCATGAAAAGAATTCCAGGATTGAACGGCTTGTCATATGAGGAGCATCTGATGGCTCTGGACCTGTCCAAAGAATGAAGAGTGAAAGGCCTCAATAGAGTGGATGTGAAGAGGATGCTTTCTATAGTGGGAGAGTCCAAGATCAGAGGACACAGTCGCAGAATAGGGGAATATCCTGTTAGAACGGAGATGAGGAGGAATTTCTTTAGCCAGAGGGTGGTGAATCTGTGGAATTTTTTGACACAGGCAGCTGTGGGGGCCTAGTCTTTATGTATATTTAAGGCAGGTGTTGATAGATTTTTGATTAGTCAGGGCATGAAGGGATACCAGGAGAAGGCAGGAGATTGGGACTGAGAGGGAAAATGATGAAATAGTGGAGTAGACTCGATGGGCCCAGTGGCCTAATTCTACTCCTACGTCTTGTTGTCTTATGGTCTTAAATGTCCCTAATGTATCTTGCTCTAGCACAACCCCCAGCAAGGTGTTCCATGCACGTACCACTCTGTGTATAAAACCTCTCCCTGACATCCCCACTATACTTGCCTCCAATCACCTTAAAATGAAGTACACTCATTTTCAGTCATTGCTGCCCTGGGATAAAGACTTTGGTTATAAAGAGATTTCATGAATTTAATGTGGTTACATTTTTAAACACAATAAAATGCAATTAGCTCAAGCAAAAATAAAAGCATACCCAGAAGACTGAATCATCAGCCTTACGTTTGATACTGCAATCTTAGAATGTCAATCTCGTTTATTCCAGCACAAGCAATAATAATCATTGAGTGGGAGAAAAAAAAATTCTAAAAAGATGAAAGGGTCGCTCTGCATCTAACCCGTTTCTGGCTTTCCATACAGTTCAGCTCTAGCATTAATGGTTAGGAAGTGAGGAACACTGTCAGAGCTCGCAGAGGGATCTGGACCAGCTGAAAACAATGGGCTGAAAAATGGCAGATGGAATTTAATGCAGACAAGTGCGAGGTGTTGCACTTCAGTAGGACCAACCAGTGTAGGCCTTACACAGTGAACGGTCAGGCACTGCCTTTCCTCACTCCTTGCCCATGCCTGTAGGTACAAATGGAAACACTGCTTCATCACATGGATATTATTTCCATGCACAGATTAAAATTCACACAGAAGTAACACAAAATCATTTAGATGTGGTACTCTAACTAAAGAACGGCCTACGGCTTAGTTAACCAAGAATTACAAATGCAGCCAACCACAGCTCTCAGTGGATATGTGGCAGCACTTCAGCAAAGACCACGAGACACAGCAGCAGAATTAGGCCATTCACCCATTAAGCCTGTTCAGCCATTCCATCATGGCTGATTTATTATTCCCCCTCAACCTGCCTTCACCCTGTAACCTATGAAGCTCTGGCTAATCAAGAACCTATCAACCTCTGCTTTAAATATATTCAATTACTTGGCCTTCACAGCCGTCTGTGGCAATGTATTCCATAGATTAGCCAACCTCTAGCTGAAGAAATTCCTTATCTCTGTTCTAAATGGACATCCCTCTATTCTGAGACTGTGCCCTCTGATCCTAGACTCTCCCACTATAGGAAATATGCTCTCCACATCATCTAGACCCTTCATATTCGATAAGTTTCAATGAGAACTTCCCTCATTCTTCTAAATTCCTATGAGTACAAGGCCAGAGCCAAACATTCCTCATAATTTAACCCAATCATTTCTGGAATCTTTCTCCTAACTCTTCTCTAGACCTTTAATGTCAGCACATCTTTTCTTAGATAAGGGCCTCCCTAAACTACTCACAATACTCCAAGTGCAGCCTGACCAATACCTTACAAAGCCTCAGCATTACATCCTTCCTTCTGCATTCTTGTCCTCTTGAAATGAATGCGAACATTACATTTGCCTTTTTTTTAAATCACCAACTCATCCTGCAAGTTAACCAGTAGGGATTCTGCACAAGGACACCAAGTCCCTTTGCAACTCGATTTTAGAAATTTCTTGCTGTTCAGAAAGTAGTCTACACCTTTATACCTACTACTAAAGTGCATAATCGTACACTTCCCTACACTATATTCCAACTGTTACCTTGCCCATACTCCCAGTGTGTCCAAGTCCGTCTGCAGACTCTCAGCTTCCTCAACACTCAGTCCCTCCATCTATCTTCGTATCATCCGCAAACTTGACCACAAAGCCATCAATTCCTTCATCCGAATCGCTGACATATAACATGAAGAGGTCCCAACACCAACCTCTGTGGCACACCACTAATCACTGGCAGTCAACCCAAAAAGGCCCTCGTTATTCCCACTTTTTGCCTCCTGCCAGTCAGCCAATCTTCTATCCATGCTAGTATCTTTCCTGTAATAGGATGGGCTCTTATCTTGTTAAGCAACCTCATGTAAGGCACCTTGTCAAAGGTCTTCTGAAAATCCAGGTAAACACCATCCATTGGCTTCCCTTTATTGTCTAATGATGCCTGTTATTTTCTCAAAGAATTCCAGTAGATTCGTCAGGCAAGATTTCCTTTAAGGAAACCATGCTGACCTTGGCCTATTTTGTCATATGCCTTCAAGTACTCCGAAACCTCATCCTTAATAATGGACTCCAACATCTTCCCAAATATTGACGTCAAGCTAACAAGCCTATAATTCCCTTTTTCCCACCCTCTCTCACTTTCCACCTCCAATGTTTGCACTACCCTGAGCAGGGTGAATATACGGAAGGCAGTTGGTCCGGATGGAATACCTGGCCGTGTGCTCACAGTCTGTGTAGGGCAGTTGGCCGGGGTCTTCACGGACATTTTCAATCTGTCTGTGGCACAGGCAGTGTCCCCCACAAGCTTCAAGTTTGCCACCATCGTGCCAGTGAAGCATTCCTCTGCCACGGGCCTGAATGATTCCGCCCAGTTGCACTCACCCCCATCATTGCAAAGTGCTTTGAGAGTCTGGTTCTGTCACATCTGAAATCCTGTCTGCCCACTACCCTGGACCCCTATCAATTTGCCTATCGCACCAACAGGTCAACAGAGGATGCCATCTCCACGGCACTTCACTCTGCCCGGACCCACCTGGACAGCCCCAACTCTTACATCAGAATGTTGTTCATTGACTTTAGTTCGGCATTCAATACTGTGATCCCCTCCAAGCTGGTCGCCAAACTTCGCCAGCTTGTTATCATCTCATCCCTTTGCAATTGGGCCTTGGACTTTCTGACTAACAGACCCCAATCAGTTAAGTTAGACAACCTCTCCTCCTCCATTCTCACCCTGAACACCAGCGTGCCTCAAGGCTGTGTGCTGAGCCCTCTTCTGTACTCCCTTTTCACCTATGACTGTGTTCCTGTACATGATTCTAACTCTATATCAAGTCCGCAGACGACACCACGGTGGTTGGTCTGATCAGAGGGGATGACGAGACAGCCTACAGGGACGAGGTCCAGCACCTGGCTGTGTGGTGTGCCGACAACAACCTGGCCCTTAACACCCAGAAGACCAAGGAGATCATTGTGGACTTCAGGCACGCCAGGAGTCACACTCACGTCCCCATCTACATCAACGGAACTGTAGTGGAGCATGTATCAAGCTTCAAATTCTTTGATGTCCACATTTCCGATGATCTCACCTGGTCCCTGATCTCCTCCATTCTGATCAAAAAGGCGCAACAGTGCCTTTATTTCCTGCAGAGCATCAAGAAAGCTCACCACTATCCCAGGATACTGATGGACTTTTACCACTGTACCATTGAGAGCATACTCACCAAATGCATCTCAGTGTGGTATGGCAATTGTCCCGTATCGGACTGCAAAGCACTCCAGCGGGTGGTGAAAACTGCCCAGCGGATTATCGGCACCCAATTGCCCACCATTGAGAACACCTACTATAAATGCTGCCTGGGCAGGGCGAAAAGCATTACCAAGGGTATATCTCACCCTAAGCATATCATCATAGATCTGATTTTGGCTTTACTGCCATATCCGCCTAGTCCAAATGATGATCACTTCCACCACAGACTGAAAATCTTTCTCAGCTACAACTTATTTACCCTGGGTTGCTCACAGAAGTTACCTGGAGATTAATCTTCACTTTTGTCCAATTCCAGGAATTTCCTGGAGACTTGGCTGGCAACCTACCATTAGTTTGTCCACAGTTATTTCTTCTTTGGCTTGGAAACTTCTGTTATCATATCACTGTACTAACCACTACTATTTTAGAACACTTTTTTAAAAAAAAGTTTGTTTTTTTTTTTAAAAAGGTTCCAGAAATAAGTCAGAATACAGGATCTACAATATATCCACTGGTACTGAGGACCTATGACTAATAGTTAATTTAGTGAAGTGCTTATAGTTCTCAGTAATGTAATCAGACATGTACCATCTCTACAGCACTTCAGTGATCTGTCACATACAAAAAAATTCAAAACCTCACAAATATTTTAAAAAATGGTACTATGCAACATGGCAGACATACAATATAGAGATTCCAATTACTTTGAAAAATTTCTTCTCATCTCAGTCAAGCCAAATTCAAAATTTAGTTTCTCCTTCATCTAATTTTTCCAGGAAAAATCTGTGAAAGTTTAAGAAAACAACAAATTTACAAATAGATAATTTAAACTATAATTATTTGAATATATTAAATTGCACAGATTCTACAAACAGAAACTGAGCTGTCAATTTACCGTCTTGTGCATTTCATCAAATGTTACAGGAAATTCATGATAAGATCTCTGGGTCACGAAGGAACAAACAGCAAGTGATGTTAAAGTATGCACAAGTTACAATCTACATACATTGCTCATTAAACTTCATCATAAATACTTTGAACAAGAAAGTATTGATGACTTTTTAAAATTCTACTTCTCAATTCTAATTCTCAAAGAATATTGTCAAATGGGCTGATGTTACATTTCAAAATCAACAAAGCTAGTTTCCGGCACTGCACTTCCTCTACAACGCATTAACTCTTGTTAATTGGTGGACGACAAAAACTGTCAGTTTCCACAACTTCTTGAATGTCATCAGTTTTGTATTAGCCTTAACTTAAAATATCACCTGGAAAGTTGGGAAAAACCAGTGTTAAAAACCCTTTTAGATTACGTAAGCATGACATCACTGAATAAACCCACCAACACTACAGAGCAGAGTTGATCCAGATGTAAAATGTACCAAAGATTAAATGATATAATGTATTATTGAAAACAATGTAACAGTCTGACTTCAGCTCTTACAAAAGTTGTTTAAACCTTACAGAAACAACTGATTTATAAGGTGCTTTTCATTATCCTAGCTGATACAAAGTCTGTTGCAATCCATAAAATGCTTTAAGTGTTGCCACTATTATAGCACTTAAAACAATATCCCAATTGAGTACAGCAAGATCCCACAAAAGCTAGGTAATAATAAAGCATAGGTGGAATCATGATGGTGCTAAATTGCGACTCCTTCACATTCATCAACGTAAACAGCTTAATTTCTACCTTCCCTGTCTCTCCTCTCCTTTTCCGGGTGAATGGGGTTCTGTTGCAGTCCCTGGCCTGGAGCTACACTCAGACTTCGGTTCTTTGCGGTGGTGGGACCCACTCCCCAGGGCTTACGGCTGCTTTTCGATATCCCAAGGACACAGCCTAGAAGACAAGTGTGCCTTCGGGGCCCTGCGGATGGGCTGATTCAAAGCCAGTGTCGCCAACTGAAGCGTCGCGGGAGAAAAACGGAACATCGGGAGCAGCGCACCAGCTGCTGGAGACTTTGTACTTGATGAATTGTGCTCTCTCTTCTCGTTGGTGGGTGAGAGATTGTCGATTCTCAATCACAGAACTCGGGGGCGGTGGGGGGAAGGCACAACAGACTTTTAACACCATAAATCAGCGAGTTGTTTTGTTATATCTCCCCACTTGTTGTGGAACGGAACACAGCTCTTTCCCTTTAGGGAGAGGGAGAGAGACAGCCTGTGGCACGTCGAATTGTTGAGTGAACGATTAGCTTTTGTTGTACTGCAGATCATGGTCTTTCTTGGGGGCTTTGCTATTACCTGCTTGCTGGGTGGAGGGTGTTGATACTTTATTGCAGAAGTGGGTGGGGGTGGGGGTGGGGGAAGCTCAATGCTTTGCTGCTGCTTGTGTGTGGGAGGGAGGAATTGGGAGTTCTAACGTATTTAACTATTATTCATTCTTTGGGGCACTGTTCTGTTGTTGTGGATGTCTGCGAAGAAAAAGAATTTCAGGATGTATATTGTACGCATTGCCCTGATATTAAATAAATATTAAAATAACTTGGTTTGCCAGTGCCATTTCTGGGACAAACATTGACCAGGAAAGGGGAAATCATTTCCCAATTCTTCAATGCAGTCCTGTGGAATTTTTCATATCCATGTGAGAGGAGCAACAGCTTCAGTTAAACATCTCACCTTAAATGCAATATTGTCTTAGAGTACCTGCATAGACTATGAACCCAAACCCTTTTGTTGCAGAACTGAGTGCACCATTCTTGAACCATAGCAACCTCAGGGAACAGAAAGCTAAGTAAAGGCTTTATGCCCTGCTGCACTGATAATACAGGTATGCAATGCTGTAACAGCCACCTTAATTACAAGGGCTTCAGCATGCAGATGTTCACCCTCTAAGGAAATTTCAATCAGAAATAGAGCAAGAGATGTAATAAAAGTTTGAGGTTTTGTTCTTGAAAATGCTCCATATTGTACCCTAATCTGTAATTCAAGAAAAATAATTTCGCCACATTAAAGATCACTTTCCATTCAAATCAGTTTTTCTACCTTGCTCACATTTCCAATTCTGGCACACACGACCGGACCTCCATTAACAAGAGGTGGTAATGAATAAGAGACCAATCAATCCAAGGTCCCTTCTCTCCAACAGCTTTGATAAATCTGGCAACTGTAGCAGTACATGCACTTTTTGATCAGCATATTTATCTCTGCTTCTCTCTTCACTGCCAAAATAATGAATTTTTTTTTTAAAACTGCCCATCCAGAACTATCAATACTTTATACTTTATTGTCGTCAAACAATTGGTACTAGAACATACAATCATCACAGCGATATTTGATTCTGCGCTTCCCACTCCCTGGATTACAAATATTAAATATTAAAAATATTAAAAATAGTAAAACTTAGTACATATTAAAAATTTAAATTATAAATCATAAATAGAAAATAGAAAAATGGAAAGTAAGGTAGTGCAAAAAAACCGAGAGGCAGGTCCAGATATTTGGAGGGTACGGCCCACATCCGGGTCAGGATCCGTTCAGAGGTCTTATCACAGTTGGAAAGAAGCTGTTCCCAAATCTGGCCGTATGGGTCTTCAAGCCCCTGAGCCTTCTCCTGGAGGGAAGAGGGACGAAAAGTGTGTTGGCTGGGTGGGTCGTGTCCTTGATTATCCTGGCAGCACTGCTCCGACAGTGTGCGGTGTAAAGTGAGTCCACGGATAGAAGATTGGTTTGTGTGATGTGCTGCGCTGTGTTCAATAGCCTCAGACAATGAAATCTATCAAGTCACAATGCCTGTGCTATTGACACGAAAAAGGTCATCCATTGCTAACAGTCAGCTCTTGGTCAAACATATACAATGTATCCATCTAAGTTAACTTGGAGGATAATTTAGAGCCATTAAGGCATACATCACAGAAACAGCTTCTTGTCCCTACCATGCAAATACCCTTTCATATTAATCCCATTTCCACAAACCATAATCTTCCATGTGTTAGTCGTTCACATGCCAATCCAGACACTTAAATGTGGCAAAAGTGCTCTTATATACTATACCTCAGCTACGGAAACCCTGCATGTCCTCTCAATCATCTTATCAATACCACATTCCTAGATCATTAGATTTGTACACCAAGATCTCTCATTTCCTTAATATTCTCTGTTTGATGTTGGCCGACCTAAACTGTATGTTCCTCAGCACCTAAAAGAATGGATAGTTACAAAAACATAATTTTCTCATGGCATCAAAAATTGCACCTCTCTTACAGCATCACTTGAAATTGCTCACCTATCACCTGCTCCAAAGATAACTCAGCCTACTCAAGCTGCCTTGGATTGAAGTGCAATTCAAATTAATAATCTTTTAATCCAAAAATCGATACAATGGTAACAATCGGTCCATTACATTAAGGTGGTTCCTTGAAGTGCAATCTTCTTTAGTATCACATTTTATTTTCCTTTGCATATGCTTTGCAGTCCCTTGTGTCTCCACGCTTCTAATTTTTCAAGGATCCTCTTCCTGTTATACCTACACAACATGTCTCTTTAGTTATCTTCAGTTATTTATGGAATCCGCTTCCCCTGCCTTTTCAGATAAAGCTGCCCAGATCCTGTGAAAATATTTTCTAAAATATTCATTTCAGAATTTTTGCTCCATCTTAAATTTCCAAAGTTACAACAGTCCCTCTTGGTTCTGTCCTTTACTATGTTCCCATTAATATTTCACTGTACAAAATAACATCAAGCTGGTAGTGAAAACTAATAGTGTGTGTAACTGGGAGGATTGCGACTCAAAGCCTTAATATAAAACACATTTTGACTCTGGAGGTAGTAGAATTGGCAGTGGAATTTATGGCACAAGGGCTTATTGAAAGCACTCTGCCAGGCAGTGCACATTTCTTATGCCCTTGACTAATTTGTTCACAAACGGCTTAAGGGTACAAGGAGTTGGTTTTGGCCAACAAATGGACTATCAGACAAACATAAAAGAGAGCCTTGTATCCAACTGTATGCATCAGTGTTGCCATGGTTATAAAGAGCTGTGAATTGCCGTCCAGTCAAAACACAGCCCAGCTTCTTCGTTTTCCCCAAGAATCGGCACAAGCTCTAGGATTACAATTTGTAGCAATGCATACAGAATGCTAGAGGAACTCAGCAAGTTAGGCAGTAGCTGTGGATCGGTCCTGATTAAAAGGCTCAACCTGAGACAGCAACTGTCTATTTCCCTCCGTAGATGGTTTATGACTTGCCAAGATCTTCCAGCATTGTGTGTGAAATCTTTTCCAGCACCTACGGAATCTCTTATGTTTAGGAGTACAGTTTATAGAATGTTACTGTTTTCTACCAATGGAGTTCCATTGAACAACTGCTAAAACTGCTGACTTCATTGGATTACAATTGTTTGGAACTTGTAACCTTGTAATCACAAATATGTTGCTGGCTTATATCCAAAGCAGTAAATATCACTCGTGGCTGGCCAGCATGCTTGCAGTTCCTTTGTCTGTACATCATGTCACCATTCTAATATGGCCACCCCAGCATTCCTCATTTCTGTAAACCATGTCACCATTCTATTATGGCATCCCAATGTTCCTCACCTCTGTACACATCACCATTCTATTATGGCCATCCCAGCGTTCCTCATCTCTGTACACATCACCATTCTATTATGGCATCCCAGTGTTCCTCATCTCTGTACACATCACCATTCTATTATGGCCATCCCAATGTTCCTCATGTCTGTACACCATGTCACCATTCTATTATGGCATCCCAATGTTCCTCATGTCTGTACACATCACCATTCTATTATGGCCATCCCAATGTTCCTCATGTCTGTACACCATGTCACCATTCTATTATGGCATCCCAATGTTCCTCATGTCTGTACACCATGTCACCATTCTATTATGGCATCCCAATGTTCCTCATGTCTGTACACATCACCATTCTATTATGGCATCCCAATGTTCCTCATCTCCATACACATCACCATTCTATTATGGCATCCCAGTGTTCCTCATGTCTGTACACCATGTCACCATTCTATTATGGCATCCCAGTGTTCCTCATCTCTGTACACATCACCATTCTATTATGGCATCCCAGTGTTCCTCATGTCTGTACACCATGTCACCATTCTATTATGGCATCCCAGTGTTCCTCATCTCTGTACACATCACCATTCTATTATGGCATCCCAGTGTTCCTCATCTCTGTACACCATGTCACCATTCGATTATGGCAATCCCAGCATTCCTCATCTCTGTACATCATGTCACCATTCTATTATGGCCATCCCAGCGTTCCTCACCTCTGAACCCTTGTGAACTTTTGCTCCCTCAAAAGGCCTGTAACCACATAACTAGAATATGTGGACAAAAAAAAAGGAAAGTGACATTACTGTACCTCTTTTTAATTTGTCCAATGTATACTTCACACCCAATTAAATACACTTCTTGTGTTTTGGTAGCCACTCCACATGCTCCCTTGACAGTAAGTCCTCTGTAATGACTTCTTTTCCTCTGAACTTTATCATCCAGTCCATGCACTGATTGGGTGTTGTGGGATAATGCAAAAAGGTCACGAAATAAAAATTCTGTTTTACTTTAAGCAGACTGCATATTCAAGCTGCCTTATTTAGCTCTTGCTAGTGTGCACTACACTTTTAACACTTAAATATCTTTGAAACCAGATCAAAAGGCCACTTTAAGACTCTCATTACATTGTTATACAACAGCAGTTCATTTACGTTTATAATCCAACTCATAAGTGTCCAAGATAGTAAAGTAGCCCAAGTGAAAACTGAGGGCAAAGGATCAAAATCTTTTTACACTGTTTAAATTGTTATTAACAATCATTTTTCAAAATAGTGACAACACTTAGCGCCACTGCCTCTTACTCCAGAGACGACGTGTAATCCCGACCTCAGATGTGGTCTGCTTTAGGTTTGTACATGCTCCGTGATTGTACGGGCTTCCCCAGATGCTCTGGTTTTCTCCCACATCCCAAATTTGTTACAGCAGTTTCTCGGCTGCCATGACTTGTCTCGTCAGTGGTTGAGTGGTAGAATCTGTGAGGAGCTGATGGGAATATGGGGAGAAGGTGGCACTAATGCTGGATTAAAGTGGATGGTCGAGAGTCAGTGCAGAATCTGAGGGCTGAAAGCCCCCGTTTCACCACTGAGAATGCACGCTGACTTTTTAATGGCATATGTTGCTCCAGGTGCTCTCTCAGTGCTGGTCCAACATTGGGTCATGCACTCTCCATGAAATTACATTTACTGGAACATGCAAGTCAATGAACTGAGGGATAACCAAGCCTCCTCTGAATCTTAGACAAGGTTAGGTGCAATTTTCGTTCTGTGGTACAACAGATGAAGCCATTAATTTGGTATTCCAGACAACAGTGGCATATCTTGTTCTGAGGTGAACTGCCAAGGCAGATATTCAGAGGGCAGTTTTTTCCCATCCATTCCAAAGCCACTCATCTCTTAGTCAAGTTGCAACTGGGAGTTTATGCATGGTTCCTTTATTATTAAATGTTATAGTCCAGATAAGACAGTTACTACTATGTGTATTCCTCCTTTTCTCAGTTTAATTTCTTTGTTATATAGTTATTGAGAAATTGGTTTGCACACTTCGAAGAGAAAACAGCTGTGGAAATGACAGTTAACTTGAATCAGAGTTCAGCATTTTCTGATAGCACCTGTCAAGAAATTTCCCCCCACCTTTGAATTTTCATTTGTCATAGCACCTTTTATGTGTGTGGAACTTCCCCAAATAAGGTCAACAGGAGTGCAATGAGAAGAATTTATCTGTACAGCTCTCCAACCTCACGGTTTTGAAGTTTGTTCTTACCATCAGAACAATCAACGTTTCCTCTGAAACCATACTATTCACAGGGCGAGCACTCAAACTTTGTCCAGAAACAATAAGGTTGCAATACCTATCAGAATCCTAGAATCAGATCGTTCAAGGCTGCCGCTGATGCCCTCTCTCTCTCTATCTGTTGGTCACTGTTGCATTAGTTTATCCAAATGCCACACACAAGGGAAGTACTATTCCCTTAGCCCACAGAGCAGGCAAGGTGCACGCAAGCATTGATCTTACATGGCAGACTTCCCCAATGTATGAGAGTTCACAGAGAGTATTCATTTCTACCAATAGTGTCTGGCTGTTAGGCCTGAAGGGAAGCAGTAAACTCCTTGCAGAATAAACAAGTCTCCTACAGGGACTATTCTATCTCAGCCCGTCCAAGTCCCTTTGGTTCTCCAGGAGCACATTTCCACCCACAACCAACCCCCTCCCCCACCGCCCAATCCACTCAATAAAATCAATGATCCTCAGCAAATAAACCCATGTTGTTTATTCGCTCTCTTAAGAGTCAGTTTCAGACCACAGCAGCTGTGTGGGAGCATGCAATACATCAGCAGCGCACACTGCGATAGAATCCGTGACATTACACAGAAAAATCCAACAGTGGCATTCTGCAATCCTTGCAAATGATGCCCCTGTCCCTTGTCAATTTTCTGTGTTAGGATGGTCAGCAATGGTCTTTCAATACAATTAAAAGGCAGGATTCCTGTGCTTAATCTAATGTGTAGAAAGCTGAATAAAAATAGCACAGATCTTTCTACAGGATGCTTCACCATTTTGTTATGTATTTCTCCATCATCTGACCTTGCCTCTTCTTCCCTTTTCAAGGTGGCTGTGGTCCTCTGTTGGACTCTGATCTACAGCTCTTCAAGGCTGGAGGATTCTTGCTCTCGGAACTCGTCGAGTGGCCGGTGTTTCAGTATTTCCAGGTTCATCTACCTGAAGCGCAGTGGGAGATTGAAACATCATGGCAGGTTGGCAGTGTATGCTACTGTCAAAAGAAGGTCCCTGCACTCTAGCTATCTCTCTCACACAATGGTGAGTGATATTCTGCTGATCGAAACAGGAGACACTGCAGATTGTAACATCAAAACAGCAAGCTGTTGGTCTCCCCTCTCCTGCGTTGCAGAGGCAATCTCTCTCCCTCTCTCCCCCCTCCCTGGTGAGAGAGAGAACCTGTCTGAGACGTCGAAGTGCTGGGATGGACTGTAGTTTTTGATGGACTCTAGATCATGGCCTCTGGGGGCTTTGCTATTGCTTGCAAGGTGGGTGGTAGGGGTTGATGCTTTGGCTGGAGTAAGTGGGAGGGGAAGGGGAGGGTTGATGCTTGTGCATGGGGGGCTTTGGAGGTTCCAACATTTTCTGTCATTCATTCCTTGGGGTTTTTCTTCTGTTTTGTGGATGTCTGCAAAGAGTAAAGGCTGATTTATGCTTGTGCGTCAAATGGACGCCGTAACCTACACAAGTGGCTACACGCGTTGTGAGCATTGATACTTGTGCGTTGGTGTGTCTGCATCGCTCTGCAATTCGGGCACGTTGCGCATGCACACACACCTGTCAGGGCAAGGCTTCATGGTCATGGTAGTCTTCCTCGGGGTAAACAAGTTTAAAGCGAGCGTCTTTTTCGTAAAAGTGAAATGTGCCCTCCATAATTTCAGAGGTCTGTGAAGCTTTATGGAAAGCATTGTAGCCAGAGTTCCTTCCCTGCCCTTCAGTCGGCCAATGGGAAGCTATTGCAGCGTAGGAGGAAATGCGATGCTACCAAGCGGACCAATCACAGTTGTTACGGTCTGAGTTGCTGCCACGCGTAGTTACATTTTGGGAGAGGTGCGCGTCAGGCTATGGCGTAGGGATCTGCGTAGGCTATGCGTAGGGTTCACAGCAATGCCGTACCTACGGCGTCGAGTTGACGCACAAGTATAAATCAGCCTTGAGAATTTCAGGTTGTATACTGGATACATTCCCTGAAGTTAAACGGAACCATGGCAGAGCCCAGAAGAAAATTGCCATGGGGTGGGTGGACATTAGAGATTGTGCATTTTCAGTTTAATGATCAAAATAACTGGAGCCCTATTTGAGCAGTTGATCACATTCAACAGTCACTATCGGTAGAATCCCCATAGTATTTCCATAGTATCATGTTTGATGTAAAATCCATCATTTGAAGGATCCATGTAATTCAAAGATGGAGATAATGAAAAAATACTTTTCTGTGACTTTTGCATTACAGGAGTACATAGAGGATGATTGGGCAAGTTTTTAAAACCCAACAAAAGGCAACTAAAAAAGCCATTAGATGGGAAAAGATGAAATACAAGGACAGACTAGCCAATAACATAAAGCAGGATACTAAAAGTTTTTTCAGTTATATAAAGAGTAAATGGGAGGTGAGAGTTGATACTGAACCACTGGAAAACGGTGCTGGTGAGGTAGCAATGGGGGACAAAGAAATGGTGGATGGATGTAATGGGTACTTTGCATCAGTCTTCACTGTGGAAGACACTAGCAGTGTGCCAGAGGTCCGTGACTGTCAGGGAGGAGTGAATGCCATTGCTATTACAAAGGAGAAAGTGCTAGGCAAACTGAAATGTCTTAAGTTGGAGATGTCACCTGGACCTGATGAACTACATCCCAGTGTCCTGAGAGAGGTTGCTGAAGAGATAACGGGTGCATTGGTCATGATCTTTCAAGAACCACTTGATTCTGGCAGGGTTCTGGAGGACTGGAAAATTGCAAATGTCACTTCACTCTTTAAGGGAGGAAGGCAAAAGAAAGGAAATTATAGGCCAGTTAGCTTAACCTCATTGGTTGGGCAAGTGTTGGAGTCCATTATTAATGATGAGGTTTTGGGGTACTTGGAGTCTAATGATAAAATAAGTTGAAGTCAGCATGGTTTCAGTAAAGAGAAATCTTGCTTGACAAACCTGTTAGAGTTCTTCGAGGAAGTAGCAAGCAGGGTGGACAAAGGAGAAACAGTGGATGTCATTTACTGGATATTCAGAAGGCATTTGATAAGGAGCCACATGAGGCCGTTAAACAAGTTAAAATCCTATGGTGTTACAGGAAAGAAACTGGCATGGATAGTGGAATGGCTGGCAGGCAGCAGGTGGGAATAAAAGGGGCCTTTTCTGGTTGGCTGCCAGTGACTAGTGGTGCTCCTCAGCGGTCAGTTATCTTTCATATTATTTATCAATGATTTAGATAATGGAATTGATGGCTTTGTGGCAAAGTTTGTCGATGATACAAAGATAGGTGGAGGGGTAGGTAGTGCTGAGGGAGCCATGCGATTGCAACAGGACGAAGACAGTTAGGAGGGATGGGCAAAAACGTGGCAGATGGAATACAGAGTCGGGAAATGTATGATAATGCATTTTGGTAAAAGGAGCAAAACTGCAGACTATTAAGTAAATGGTGAAAAAATTCAAACACCAGAGGTGCAAGGGGACTTGGGAATCCTTGTGCAAGACTCCCAGAAGGTTAGTTTACAGATGGAGTCCGTGGGAAAGAAGGCAAATGCAATGTTGGCATTTATTTCAAGGGGAATACAATATAAAAACAAGGAGATAATGTTGAGCCTTTCTGAGACATTAGTCAGGCCGCACTTGGGATTGTCAACAGTTTTGGGCCGTATATCTCAGAAAGGATGTGTTATCATTGGAGAGAGTCCAGAAGGTACACAAGGCTGATTCTGGGAATGAAGGGGTTAACATATGAGGAGTGTTTGGCAGCTCTGAGTCTGTACTCACTGGAATTTAGAAGAATGTGGGGGGCAGGGGGAGGGGGAATCTCATTGAAACCTACCGAATGTTGAAAGGACTAGGTAAAGTGGATGTGATGAGGGTGTTTCCTAAGGTGGGGGTATCCAGAACTAGAGGGCAGAGCCTCAAAACTGAGGGGCGACCCTTTAGAAAAAAAGGTAAGGAGGAACTTTTCAGCCAGAGAGTAGTAAATCTGTGGCATGCTCTGCCACAGGCTGCAGCGGAGGCCATACCAGTGGATATATTTAAGGCTAAGGTTGGTAGTTTCCTGATCGGTCAGGGCATCAAAGGTTATGGCGAGAAGGCGGGTGTATGGAGTTGAATGGGATCTGGGATCACCCATGATGGAATGGCGGAACAGACTCAATGGGCTGAATGGCCTAATTCTGCTCCGATGTCTTATAGTCTTATACACTCAACCATGATATTTTGACATTTTTAGATCACTGAAAAGCTACAATTAAAAAACTACACATGCTATTTTGGAAACTTCAGGGTACACCTGGGGTAGGAAGCTCACGACACGAGTCACGAGGAAATCTGCAGATGCTGGAAATTCAAGCAACACACATCAAAGTTGCTGGTGAACGCAGCAGGCCAGGCAGCATCTCTAGGAACAGGTACAGTCGACATTTCAGGCCGAGATCCTTCGTCAGGACTAACTGAAGGAAGAGCTAGTAAGAGATTTGAAAGTGGGACGGGGAGGGGGAGATCCGAAATGACAGGAGAAGACAGGAGTGGGAAGGATCGAGCCAAGAGCTGGACAGGTGATAGGCAAAAGGGATATGAGAGAATCATGGGACAGGAGGCCTAGGGAGAAAGAAAAGGGGGAGGGGGCAAAGCCCAGAGGATGGGCAAGGGGTATAGTGAGGGGGACAAAAAGGAGAGAGAAAAGGAATGTGTGTATATAAATAAATAACGGATGGGGTACAAGGGGGAGGTGGGGCATCAGCGGAAGTTCGAGAAGTTGATGTTCATGCCATCAGGTTGGAGGCTACCCAGATGGAATATAAGGTGTTGTTCCTCCAACCTGAGTGTGGCTTCATCTTTATTGCAGAGGAGGCCGTGGATAGACATATCAGAATGGGAATGGGACATGGAATTAAAATATGTGGCCACTGGGAGATCCTGCTTTCTCTGGCAGACAGAGCATAGGTGTTCAGCGAAACAATCTCCCAGTCTGCGTTGGGTCTCGCCAATATATAGAAGGCCACATCAGGAGAACCGGACGCAGTATATCACTCCAGCCGGCTCATAGGTGAAGTGTTGCCTCACCTGGAAGGACTGTTTGGGGCCCTGAATGGTGGTAAGGAAGGAAGTGTAAGGGCATGTGTAGCACTTGTTCCACTTACACGGATAAGTGCCAGGAGGGAGATCGCTGGGGAGGGATGGGGGGGGACGAATGAACAGGGGAGTCGCGTAGGGAGCGATCCCTGCGGAAAGCAGAGGAGGGGGGAGGGAAAGATGTGTTCAGTGGTGGGATCCCATTGGAGGTGGCTGAAGTTACGGAAAATTATTTGTTGGACCCGGAGGCTGGTGGGGTGGTAGATGAGGACAAGGTGATCCCTATTCTTACTGGGGTGGCAGGAGAATGGAGTGAGAGCAGATGTGCATGAAATGGGGGAGATGCGTTTGAGAGCAGAGTTGATGGTGGAGGAAGGGAAGCCCCTTTCTTTAAAAAAGGAGGACATCTCCTTCCACAACACCAGTATTCAAGTTCACAATTGTGGAGCCCGCAAATGACCAATCGTTATCATTAGGCATCTAGAGTAAACACAGTTTTGCACTCACACGAGAGGAATTTGAGACCTGCAGTTCTCCAATAGGTTTCACTGAGGTTTCATGTTCCAGAACAACCTTGGAAACTTCTTGCTACTGGGCAAAACTCTCTGTGAAGGAGATATTCTGTTGCCTCACTCAGTCAATTTCATTCTGATTAAGTAAAGAAAAAATCTAATGGCTGCAGATCAGTTTTCATTGTTATAATAATACATCCCAAAACACAGTAGAAAATTTATCTACATCTAGAAAATTTATCTACATCTTTAAAAGCACTGTCTGAAATGGAAATGGTACATGTAATCGTTCTTCAAAGAGAAAATGTTTGAAAGCTCTCTCCTCCTCACCCCATGCACCAGCATTGAAAAAATATGGTAAGATGTTTAAACATTAACCTGGCAATCCAAAGATTTTTTAAAATTAAAACACTTTTAGTTTGGCACCAAAAATAACTTTTTATTTAAAATAAAGCAAATGAATTGAATGATAAAAATGTTTTTAAAAATGTGACCCTCTCAATAATAAGTACAGGAAACACTCAAGTGTAATTATACACCAGACAGACTAATGCAGACTCACATGAATGGGTATGCATTGGTGCATGAGGTTAAAATTACACAAGGCTGAGCTAATGAAAATAGAACTATTTTGATTAAATCTCAGCTCTGGGTCACTTGGTTTTTGATTCTGAAGGTAGTACAAGTTCCCCTCCAGAGGTATGAGCATAATAATCTATGGCAAAATATCAGTATAGGACCGAGAGTGGTAAACTGCGAAAGGTACTATCTTTTGAATGTGTTATTAAAATCTAATCACCTCTGGTAACAGAGACACAGAACAAATGGCATTTCCTTGTCATTTGGCGAATGCTTACCCTTCAAGCAACTGTGCAAAACAGTCCTTAGTAATATGACTATTTACATGAACTTGCTCTGTGCATATTAACTACCAAATTTTATACATCACAACAGTGACTACACTTCAGAAGTGTTTCAATGACACTTCTGGCATTTTGAGATCTTCAGAAACAAAAGTGCAAGGCACTATATTTAAGGTATCATCCTTAACTGTGAAAAATATAGATTGAGTTTACATTTACAATAATTCCATAATTCACAAATGTTTGACTTACAAACTTCCACTGTGCTGAGTATGTGTTGATTTGCCAAACTATGTCATTATTTGTGTCATGAAATATGTTATACCAAAACCACAAATAATGCACTTCACTCAGTCTATTTCAAGAAATTTGAAAATGAAATGCTTTCCAGGAACACACCCGCTTCATAAACTGAGGAACAACCATTTTTGAAAAGGCAATGATCACTTGAGCAACTAGACAAGAGGATACCGGATGACTGATAATTTAGAAAAGAAGATTGTTTTAAAACTTTGAACACTGAGCTTGATAAAAATCAGTGGTATGGCAGGAAGTCAGAAAGGAAAATTACTTAAGCAACACACAACAAAGTTGCTAGTGAACGCAGCAGGCCAGGCAGTCTGGGTAGCCTCCAACCTGATGGCATGAACATTGACTTCTCTAACTTCCGCTAATGCCCCACCTCCCCCTCGTACCCCATCCGTTATTTATTTATATACACACATTCTTTCTCTCTCTCTCTCCTTTTTCTCCCTCTGTCCCTCTGACTGTACCCCTTGCCCAACCTCTGGGTTCCCACCCCCCCCCCATTTTCCTTCTCCCCGGACCTCCTGTCCCATGATCCTCTCGTATCCCCTTTTGCCAATCACCTGTCCAGCTCTTGGCTCTATCCCTCCCCCTCCTGTCTTCTATCATTTTGGATCTCCCCCTCCCCCTCCAACTTTCAAATCTCTTACTAGCTCTTCCTTCAGTTAGTCCTGACGAAGGGTCTCGGCCCGAAACGTTGACTGTACCTCTTCCTAGAGATGCTGCCTGGCCTGCTGCGTTCACCAGCAACTTTGACGTGTGTTGCTTGAATTTCCAGCATCTGCAGAATTCCTCGTGTTTATGAAGGAAAAATATTTAATGGCTTTCATTGCAAAGTGATGGTAGTACAAAAGTAAGAATATTACTGCAATTTTTACAGGTCTTTGATGACATCTCAACTAGTTGTCCTGTCCCCTCCCACTGAAGAAGTCAGTGGCTAGGGAATAGAAGTTGTGAAGAGAGAGTTTGGGAGGATAGCTTCATTTTCCCCCTGTCCTTAGTTAGAGGAGATTTCCCCATATCCATTTGGAACATCAGACAAACAATATTACAGCTCGAGAGAGGAGGCTCGAGACCAGGCAGTACTGAGACAGAGTTCAGTGAAGTCAGCATAAATATGAAAATTGTTGGGACATTATTGAGCACTATCCAATAAATGGAGCAGGGTGACAACTGAAACTTCAGGAGACAAAAGGTGTAATGGTACAAGTGCTAGAAGAAAGACCACTGCTGATAATTCTCACAATGACAGTTATTTAGGCTGTAACGGTGACAAAGGAATCTTGCAGTTGTATAATGTATTTCACCAAGTCCCAAATGCAATAGAGCCAAAAGAGTCAATATATCAACACAAGAAATGTGGCATCCAAATTTATGCACAACAGTCTTCCACAAAACTACAGGAATGACAGATTGACAACTCCAGCAGTTCAAGCCAATATATGAAACCTCAATGTGTTACATTCCTCCTGAGTAACTGTGATTGACTGGAGGCTAAACAGAAGCCGCAGTTGATCAACAGGCAAATGGCACTACCCTGGAGACCGTTACTTCATTCTAGCTGACTGTGTGCATTGGTTGTGAGATATCCAGTTAATTGAGCTCTGAAAGGAAACTGATCCAGTGGCACTAATGAACAGGGAAGTAGTAAAACTTGTTACAGGAACAACATTAAATATTCTTCTACTGGAAGCATGAGAAAATTAGTACAAATTGCATTTGCAAGGAGTAAATAGTAAACCCTTTATCTTCTTCAAGTTTGATTTGACTTTGTTCTCCATGATCATTTGAATTAGTTAAATTAATGACATCTGGTCTGAAGGCAAAATAGTTGTGTAATAACATTTTCAAGTGATTACTCACCAATTAACCTGATGTTATGAAAATGAATTTTCAGGAAAATAATTGGCAAAATATGCATTGCTGTGAATGACTAAAGTCTTACATTATTCGGACCGTGCATTCCTCAAACTGTGTAAAGTGCAACTACATTGTTTCTCATTCCTACATTCTTACCTCCATTACACACAATCTGAATCAGCACAGGACTCCAGCTCACCAGATCCATCTTCTTGCCCATCCAAACGAATCCCCATTTGCTTGTATTAAGTGCACTTCATTTACTCCTTACCTATTTAAGCACTTGTCTAAATGTCACTCACACAAATGTCACTCATACTTACCTCCAGCACTTCCTCTAGCAGGAAGTTCCAGATAACAACCACACTGTAAAAACAAAACTTTCCCTCAAATCACCTTTCGACTGCTTCCTCTCACTTTAAACTTTGTTTTTTGATATCCTTACCATGGGACAAGAGTCTGACCATCAGCGCTGCTTATTATGTCATATAGCACCATCAGGTTACCTATTAAACTCCTTTCAGGGAAAGCAAACCCAACTAATTCTATTTCCTCCCATGACTAAAGTCCTCCAATCCAAGCAACATCCTTGTCAATCTCCTCTGCACTCCTTCCAGTGCAGTCCTGTCCTTCCTACTTGCATGGCAACCAGAAATGCCAAGAATACTCCATGTTGCATAATAAATGTTACATTCTGTGTTGTAACATGAAGGAACGCATACCATGCTTTCGTCACACCTTCTGAGTGTCACTTTCAGGCAAGTATGGAATTGAACCTGTATTTGTCAACGTTCCTTTGTACTTTATGTCCTACCCCAATCTGACTTTACACCCTCGCACACTTGTCCAGTTTAAATTTTATCTGCCAATGATCCAACCAATTTTCCATCTGATTTATATCCTACTATACCCCAAAACAACCTTCTTCACTATCTACGATACGGTTTGGTGTCACGCTCAAACTTGCTAATCAAACCTCCTACACTCACATCCAAGTCATTTGAAATCCTCATTTACATTATTTACCAGCTATTAGCATACCCAGACACCAACAGCTACATATTTAAGGAAAGGATTCTTGTAGGGTGGGGTTGCTCAATTTTAAGTGATAGACAAACAGAAATATTCTTCGCCACATGCTGAGATTTTTTAGTAGGGTTAGTTGCTTGCTGCTAAGAAAACATGCAATTGCTTTGACAGAGGCAACAAGAACTCATGTTTGGAATTTTACTGATCTTGTGATATTGAGATAGTCAAGCCATTCAGTGTACACTGTAACTCCAGAAATCTGCCAGTCAATACTGGCAAAAGAATCAAAGGGGGAGGTTGGGAGGGAGCCATTTTCTGTTAATGGATTCAAGGGATTATAGATGACATGAAAAGAGGAGAATTAATGGGATACTCCTAGAATCTTCAGAATTAATAAGAAACTGTTCAATCTCTGACAGCAATACACCATCCTTTTATCGCCTGGCCTGTCTGTACAAGTCTTACACTGATATGAGTCGCCTCTTAACCATCTCCCAAATTGGTCTAAATCCTTTGAGGTGTATTAAACCACTCTCTGGACTGAGGAAACTATCCGGTCTAGTATGGATGTAGCTGTAGATGCAATTGGAGATGATTCTAATCATTCTTTCACTGCTCCAGATCTGGAACCCTGAAAAAAAAACATTTTATTGGCTACATTCCTTAGCCTTTTCAAAATTACCAAGGGAAAATACCTGCCTTTATGTATCACCATTCATAACCACAGATAATCCCAATGAACTTCATGGGGACTGAAGGATTTTCAAAAGTTCAGTCACTGTTGTAATATTGGATGCACGGAGCCAAACACGCACAGGAAGGTTTGACAAGTAACAACGTGATAATGATCAGATAATCTGATGTAGAGATATATTTAACACAGAACATCACAGCACAGTACAGGCCCTTTGGCCCACAATTCTGTGCAGATTTAACCCACTCTAATATCAATCTATCAGCCTCTGCTTTAAATATACATAAAGCCAACCTCCACAGCTGCGTGTGGCAAAGAATCCCACAGATTCACCACTCTCTGGCTAAAGAAACTCCTCATCTCCATTCTAAAAGGATGCCCCCTCCCCTATTGTGAGGCTGTGTCCTCCGGTCCTAGACACTCCCACCATAGGAAACATCCTTTCAACATCCTCTCAACATCCACTCTATCAAGGCCTTTCACCATTCAATAGGTTTCAATGAGGTCACCTCTCATTCTTCTAAATTCTAGTGAATTCAGGCCCAGAGCCATCAGACACTCTTCATATGATAAGCCATTCAATCTGGAATCATTTTGTAACCTCCTTTGAACTCTCTCCAGTTATTACACCCAACTAAGAATATAAAATGTGTTTGATATTTCAGAAATTCATTCAAATTGCATTGGAGAAACATGATTTTTTTTTGTGTTCAGGTCTCAAATGGGATTGAAAACTGTAATCTTCTAATGAGAAGTGAAAATTGTTATTATTGAGCCAAGCCTGGCATTTACACTGAGCAGTTACACAAAGAATTCTGCAAGCTGCTGACAGCAATTCTCTGCTGTTGTGTTCTCAAATCACAGAAAATGTACAATATGCTAGACCATATAGCGCTATACCCATCATAGTCACAAGAGAGCTCCTGTATCTAGTATAATCTCAGTGATTTACCCAGAGTCCTGACACCACAGGACTCCTGTTTCTAGAGTAATCTCAGCGAATTATCCAGAGTCCTGACACCACAGGGCCCCTGTATCTAGAATAATCTCAGCGAATTATCCATAGTCCTGACACCACAGGACTCCTGTTTCTAGAGTAATCTCAGTGATTTATCTAGAGCTCCGACACCACAGGGCCCCTGTATCTAGAGTATCTAGACACCATAGCTCTTCAAGTATGGATCCAAAATACTGCTAGTATGTGAGGAAGGCTTATACCTCCGACAGACTGCAGATTCCAGACCCCTACCATTTCTTGGTGACTAAAATTATTCTGTCAATTTTAAAAAAAATTATTCAAGAGATACAGCCTTCACAGACCAAGTAAGCATTAAATTTCCCATCTCTAGCTGCCCTTGGGAAGGTGGTGGTGATACACACAAAATGCTGGAGAAACTCAGCAGGCCAGGCAGCATCTACGGAAAAGAGTACAGTCAACATTTTGGGCTGACACCCTTCATCAAGACTGGAGAAAAAAGTTGGAGTAGGAAGGTAAGAATGTGAGGGGAGGAAGAAACCCAAGGTGATGGGTGAAAGTGATGTTGGGGCGGGGGGGAGGGATGCAGTAAAGAGCTGGAAAGTTAAGCAGTGAAAGAGATACAGGGCTGGAGAATGGGGAATCCAATAGGAGAGGACAGAAGGCCATGGAAGAAAGAAAAGAGGGAGGAGCACCAGCAGGAGGTGATGGGCAGGAAAGGAGATAAATTGAGAGAGGGAAAAGGGGATGTGGAATGGTGAGGGGGGGGGGGCATTACCAGTTCAAGAAATTGATGTTCGTGCCATCATACTGGAGGCTACCCAGATGGAATCTAAGGTGTTGTTCCTCCAACCTAAGTATGGCCTCATCTCGACAATAAAGCTGTCTTTTTGAATTGCTGCAGTCCTTTACCCAAAATGTCATTAGGAAGAGAGTTCCAGGATTTTGACCCACTGACAGCGAATGAATGTTGATACATTTTCAAGTCAGGATGTAGCTTAGAGGTCAACTTCCAGATGGTGGAGTTTACGTGCTTTAGCTGGCCTTGTGCTTCCAACTGATAGATTGTGGGCTTGAAAGAAGCTGTCAAACCAGTCTGGGTAAACTGCTGCAATGCACGGTGTATGGTGTTGCTGACTCACTGGTAGAGTGAGTGGAATCTTGTGGACATAGGGCCTGTCATATGGGCTGCTATATCAGGTCCATATGTCACGCTTCTATGGTCCCTTGGTTTAATAGTTCCTTTCCATTTATTCACCTAGTTCCTTAACAGTTTATGCACCTTAATTAAGTCCCTCTTCCAAATAAAACAACTCTAATGTGTCCAATCATTACTCAATGCAAACTCTTCATAAATCTCACCTGCACCCTCTCCCGTGCAATCACATTTTCCACTGAACACTGCACATAATACTCAAGCTACAGATTAAAGGTTGTAGTTTTCTGCGACCCTGTTACATATACAACTATTTTTTTTTTAATTGTCAACATTTCTTATCATTCCCACAGTCATTAATAAAGCATAGCTAGCCAAATGCTGGGGTTACCCAAATCTTACAGCAAACAGCCTTCTGATCACAAAATCATCTGTCAGCCATTGCCTTTTGCTCCTTTCCACTGCGCAAATCTGCCATTTCCATTTGGATTCCACAGGCCTTTAACAATCAGCCGGCCATTCACTCAACAGAATTTTAATAATTTGAGATGACCTTCAATAATTCATGAAGAATTTTCTGCAAAAACATATTTTTAAAATGCTTTCTGAAGTGGTAAGTACTACTGAACAACTTCCCTCATCATGAAAAAATAATTTGTTGACTGTGGTCATTTATTCCATGATAAAAAACAAATTGCTTTTTTTTAAAGTTTATTTTTCATTTCTCTTTCAGCTTTTAACTTAATAATGTGTCATATATCACTCTTTATTTTGTCTTTTGCAAGATGTTAATGATTATAATCTGGTCTTGTAATTTCCCAGTATAATGTGAGAGATCTTCAATCTCCGTTGCCCAACTTGATTACTGACTTCACTTTTTGGTCTCAGATCCTTTGATGATGATGCAAAGTTCAAAAGGAAAAAGGGGCACTTTAAGGCTGCTAAAATGTTGACAGCTTCGTCTCCCAAGGTCAGTGACAAGTGTAGTCCCTTCACTACTGATGACAAAAGCTGGGCCAGTGCCTTAGTCGCAATGATACTTCATGCAAATCAGTAGCTACAAGGCAACTGTTACTGACTGGTAGCAATCTGAGTCAGGGATCTGTGCTCTCTAACCCTACCCCGAAACTTAAGTGTATAACCTAAGCCGGCAGTTCAGTGACAGATATACTGACATCTTTTTTGTGAATCAGTCAAAAGGGAGGCCCTTTATTTCTGAAATTGACATTAAAGATTCTTGCAACACACATAAAAGTTGCTGGTGAACGCAGCAGGCCAGGCAGCATCTCTAGGAAGAGGTACAGTCGACGTTTCCGGTCGAGACCCTTCGTCAGGATTCTTGTGTCTTTTTCTAACAGAACCTCAACCAAGATTAAGAAAATAGCTATTTCTTTGTCCCATTTTTTTCCTTTAGGGACTTTGTTGTGCACATAGCTATATTACAATTATTACAGTTCAAAGTAACTTAATTGTTTTTGAATTGCCACATGATATTCAGAGTTCAGAGGTGTGAAAAGGGCCCTCCTCTACCTGCTCTTTAGAGATGGTTCATTTAGGCGGGTCAAATTAGAAGAGCAGGGGTCTGGTGAATTACTTCTCAATACCACACAAGAGCCAACAATTATTTTCAGTTTCCTCACCGGCATCCTGCCCAACGACCTTAAATGATCAGATCCTTGTTCTCAGAATCCAATCATAAACACAATTTCAATGACTGTTTATGATAGCATACCATGTCTTATTTTACATTTATGTCACACTTTTACAGTAGCTCACTTGAAAAAAGCTTTGCTGAACAACACAATGCAGTATCATCTTTATAAACCATTTTGCAACTGAATATTACTTTTCTGACTGCAGATTAGAATGGAGATTAGCCAAAACCAAACTAGAGTTAGAACCTCCGACAACAGGTACATGAAGTTTCTACAAAAATTGACAAAAGTCAGTATTTTTTTCCATCCCTCCAGCAGAAGTGGCAGATGCACAGAATCAGGTTTATCATCACTGAAATATGGTGTGAAATGTGTGGTTTTGCGCCACTAGTATGCAGCAATACATAAAAATTACTAAGTAATAAAATATAACTGAGTACTGCAAGAAGTGAAGTAATGTTCATGGCTACAGAAATCTACAGAGGGGAAGAAGCTGCCACTGAAACATCGAGTGTGTGTCCTCAGACTCCGGTACCTGCTCTCTGATGGTGACAGTAAGGGGCATGTCCTGGATTGTGAGGGTCCTTAGTGATGGGACTGCCTTCTTGAGGCATTGCCTTTTGAAAATATCCTTGACAGTGGGGAGGCTGGTGCCCATGATGGAGCTGGCTGAGTTGGCAACCCTCTGAAGCTTTTACCGATGCTGTGCAGTGGTGCCTCTATTGAAGAGGGTGACGCAGCTAGTTATGATGCTCTCCATGGTACAGCTTGAGCACCCCTCATGCAAAATACTTGGGGTCAGAGGTGTTTCTGATTTTTTCCAGATCTTGGAACATTTTCATCTATATAATGAGATACCTTGGGGACAGGACCCAAATCTAAATATGAAATCCATTAACATCACATATACACCTTATACATATACCCTGAAGGTAGCTTTATTAGAATATTTTTAATAATTTTGGGCATGAAGCAATAATGGGTATACTGAACCATCAGAAAGACAAGTTATCACCACCTAGGATGCCTAGATGGATAGTCGATGGCTGTTTGGCATCACCAACATTACTGACTCTGAATTTACATCCTGCCAGTAAGTAGCCTTTGTCCTACACACGTTCATTACATGGATGTACTGATGCAGCTGTTCAGCATGTTAGAATTTTGGCAAATTCGCTGCTGCTTTGTGATCAGATGTTTTATCACCACAAATCTTTAAAAATTTAATGTTGTGCCTTTCCTTAAATTTTTGCAACCAGCCTACTGATTAGTCACAATTACCTTCAAATTCAGTTCGTCCTGATAGATCTTTGCTTGTTTCATGATCAGCATACCCTTAAGCGGCACAGGTTCACTCCGACGCTGACAATCCACTCTGTCAGTACACGATCGAGATCTTCATTTTTCTCTTTATGCAGTTTTTCTATTTTTCATTAACCCCTGTTCATTATACATGAGGTCACTTCTCAGAGATGCCTGCAGTGCGCACAGACATGCAGGTCACCTGGGCACATTCCCAACACCTTGTGGAATTTCCCATTTTGACAGTGTTAAAAAAATTTTTTGGATTTTGGAGGTTTTCGCATTTTGGAATTTCAGACCAGGGGTGCTCAACCTGTACACCTGTAGAAATTTGCAGTTGTCTTTGGTGACATACAAAATCTCAAACTCCTAATGCAGTACAGCAGCTGTCGTACAGTTTTTATTGTCGCGTGGACCCCGTGGGCCCAGGACAGATCTTCAGAGATGTTGACACCCAGGAACTTTAAGCTGCTTACCCTGTCCACTGCTCATCCTTTGATAAGGACCATGCGTGTTCTCCTGTCCTCCCTTGAGGAAGGGCAGTATCAGTTGCCTGGTCTTAGTGCAAAGTTAATGTTGTGACACCATTCAACAAGCCAATCTATCTCACCCCTGTACGCCTCCTCGTCATCATCTGAAACTCTGCCAACAACAGTTGTGTCATCGACTAATTGAGCTGTGCCTAGCCACACAGTCATTGGGGCACAGAGAGAGTAGAGCAGTGGGCTAAGCACACATCCTCGAGGAGCTTGAGATACTGGTTCATTGTAAAATTTAAGAGAGGTACATTCATGGGCAGGGATTGGGGCCATATGGCCCCTGGTGCATGTAAATGGACAGGAGATCGGGTCAGCATAGCCAAATGGCCTGTTTCTTTGCTGAGTACGCTACACTATCCCACAGGCTGTTCTACCAATCACTGATTACGCAGATATTCATCTGAACCATTGAGAATGTCATGTACACCAAGTTAACACACTTCCTTTTGACTATCCTGTTTTTAAGCTACAAGTTGCTTTAGTAAATGCTCTTCAAAGGGCACTTAGTGCAGTTACGATTACACTGGAACTCAAACGCGCATACAAAGAACAGGCAAATCAATATTTCCCCCTTTTTTTCCTCAAGTATACAATAATGTGAACATAAAAATATCGGAGACGCATATTCTCTAACAGTACTGACAAAGATTCTTTGCATTTCAGCTTTCATCTCCTGCTGTCACTTTCCAACAATCACTTTAGACTCAGATGCTTGATTCTTTTAAAGTAACGCGGTAAAGATCATGCTCACGAAAACGAAAATAAAGCGCACTCAGCAAAAGACGCACAGACAGGCTGGTACTATGGGACATCAGTTTTAAAAAAATCTGTGACTCACAGTTGCTGCTCCGCTACACAAGAACTCTAACCACTTCTGTCCTGGCATTGCTGTATATTTCCTGTGTATGCGTCTTTCAGAGACGCAAGTCTGGTAGCATTGACAAACTTAAATAGAGGCTTTTCTTCTATGAGAAAAAGGCTCCAATTTTAAGTTTAAAGTTGATATCAGCTTAGATCAGTTCTAACTCAAAGTGACTTCAGTAGAGGCAAGCCACTGTAGCAAAAACCACGGTGAAGTAGCCGGACAGTAAATTAAGAATACAAATTTAAAAAAACAATAAAAAAGGCACATCGACAAGTTGAAGCACAAGCCTCTCTACCTTTTTGACTCGTTGCACAAGCCAAGACTTCCTGTCTCTAAAACACCATCAGAAACGTGTCTGTGCGTTGTTTTAAGTAGAGGAAACGCAACATACACCAAACTTGCGCCCAATTCAGCCGATGAAAACTTTTTAAAAGTGTCTGCCACATCCTCAGTACCAACTCCTTGCCAACACAACGCTGGAACTCGCAGTCCCTGTTGTCCGCGCCAGTGCCCCCAGCGCCGTTCCTCGGGGCCTCGGCTCGCAGCGCCTTACCTTCAGCTGGGACTTGGACACTTTGCCGCTCTTCTCCACGTCCAGCGCCGTGAACGCATACCAGATGGACTTCAGCAACTCGCTCCGCAGCTCCATCACTACCTGCACCAGATCCGGGCGCGGACACGGCGCAAGTGAGCGCCGCCTCCTGCTGCTGACGTCAGCGTTCCGGGACCTCGCGCGCTCACCGCCCGCGCGGGGCGTGCACGCGCTATCACCCTGCGGTCACGAGCCAAGCTTTACCCACCGCGAAAGCGCAGCCCTCGTGACCTTCCTTAGATGTCAAAAATACGCCGTGTCCATTAATGTTTTATATATAGACATTCTGCAATCAGTGCATCCATTCGGCCATCAGACCAATACACGCTATTTCAATGCTGGCCCTCATAATTGCCCAGTTTGCTGGCATATTTGGGATTAAACAGAGGTCAGAAGTTCAAAGCTCAAAGTACATTTATTATCAAAGTATGTATAAATTATATAATCTTCAACTTTGTTCCTTACAAACAGCCACAAAACAAGAAACCCAAAATAACCCATTAAAAAAGACTAACAAACACGCAATGTGCTGAGAGAGAGAAAAAAAACATCAATCATGCAAACAATAAAAGCAAGCAACAACACTCAGAATGAAAGAGAGTCCGTAGACTCGAAGCCCAGAGCAGGCCCACATCCTCAGCCTCAGTTCATCACACAGCAGAGCTCACAGGCACGAAACCTGGAGCAGCAACAGCAGGCCACAGCCTCGGCCTGAGTGGAGTAAATGTCTGGAGCAGCCAGCAGAACGGGCCGGGCTCCCAGCTCCCGGCTCCCGCCTCTGATCCTGACATCCCGCCATTTCAATCCATCTGGCCCGGCATTTAAAACATCCAAACACCAGATCGTCCCTCAGTCTAAGACCCAGGCACTGCAGCATCGATAAGCTCTGGGCCTGGACCCCACGCTACGTTTCGGCCTGTACCTGAACTTTCCAAATCGGCCTGGCACTCAGATCGATCATACAGATGGAACAGAACAAAGGTTTCTATTAATATACAGATGTAGCAGTCAGCAGGGCTCACCTGTTTGGTACCTGGTGGTTTCAAGTCCCACCCAGAGAGGTGATGGTCCAGTGCAGATGCATTGTTGGAGGTGCTGCCTTTCAGGTGAGATGTTAAATGAAGTCTGATGGCTCTGTCAGATAAATACATAGACAAAAAACAAGGTACAATTTCAGAGACACAAGAGGGACTGCAGATGTAGGAAATCTGAAGCAACACACAAAAAATGATGGAGGAACTCAGCAGGTCAGACAGCATCTGTGGAGGGAAATGAAAGTTTGCTGTTTAGATCCTCAAGGAGTAGGTTAGCTACAGCTTTTGTCCTGGCCAACATTTATCCCTCAATTAATAATAGCACAGTGTGGGTACAGCTGGTAAATCTGCAGCCTCAGAGCACCAGAGACCCAGTTTAATCTTGACCTCCAGTGCTGTATGAGTGGAGTTTGCATCATCTCCCTGTGACCATATGGCTGTCCTCTGAATGCTCCAGTTTCTTCCCACAAATGGGAGTAGGCAGTTTAAATGGGCCGAAGGGCCTGTTTCTCTGCTGTACTTTTCTATGACTCTATGTCTCTAAATGGGCTGGAAGGCTAATTGGACACTGTAAACTGGCCGTACTGTGCAAGTGAGCCGAAGAGTTCGGGAAGAGTTTCTGAGAATGCAGAGAGAATAAAGGAAGGCTTAACGTAGGACTGGCATGGATACAGTGAGCAAAAGGGTTTGCTTGTGTGCTGTATTTCTCTGTGGCTCCATGACTAAAATACATACTTAGATTTAAGTCTACACTTCTGTCCGCATTCTCATCTCAAAACAGCACAATGGATCACCGTAATGCAGAAAGAGCAAGGACTGTGTTTGCAAAGTTCACAGAAGTCTGATGTTACATTTCCTGTATGACATTACACATGGATACTCAGCAAACATCCAACAGGTACAAGCCCAGCAGTCAGTTCTTGAAGGAGCATACAGCCATAATCAGTATTCCTCCAGTCATAGAGGAATACGGCTTCCGAATGAATAGTAGTAGTAGTAGTCATACTTTATTGATCCCAGGGGAAATTGGTTTTCGTTACAGTTGCTCCATAAATAATAAATAGTAATAAAACCATAAATAGTTAAATAATAATATGTAAATTATGCCAGTAAATTATGAAATAAGTCCAGGACCAGCCTATCGGCACAGGGTGTCTGACCCTCCAAGGGAGGAGTTGTAAAGTTTGATGGCCACAGGCAGGAATGACTTCCTATGACGCTCTGTGTTGCATCTCGGTGGAATGAGTCTCTGGCTGAATGTACTCCTGTGCCCACCCAGTACATTATGTAGTGGATGGGAGACATTGACCAAGATGGCATGCAACTTAGACAACATCATCTTTTCAGACACCACCGTGAGAGAGTCCAGTTCCATCCCCACAACATCACTGGCCTTACGAATGAGTTTGTTGATTCTGTTGGTGTCTGCCACCCTTAGCCTGCTGCCCCAGCACACAACAGCAAACATGATAGCACTGGTCACCACAGACTCATAGAACATGCTCAGCATTGTCTGGCAGATGTTAAAGGACCTCAGTCTCCTCAGGAAATAGCGACGGCTCTGGCCCTTCTTGTAGACAGCCTCAGTGTTCTTTGACCAGTCCAGTTTATTGTCAATTCATACCCCCAGTTATCTGTAATCCTCCACCATGTCCACACTGACCCCCTGGATGGAAACAGGGGTCACCGGTACCTTAACTCTCCTCTGGTCTACCACCAGCTCCTTAGTCTTTTTCACATTAAGCTGCAGATAATTCTGCTCACACCATGTAACAAAGTATCCTACCGTAGCCCTGTATTCAGTCTCATCTCCCTTGCTGATGCATCCAACTATGGCAGAGTCATCCGAAAACTTCTGAAGATGACAAGACTCTGTGCAGTAGTTGAAGTCCGACGTGTAAATGGTGAAGAGAAAGGGAGACAAGACAGTCCCCTGTGGAGCCCCAGTGCCGCTGATCACTCTGTCGGACACACAGTGTTGCAAGCACATGTACTGTGGTCTGCCAGTCAGGTAATCAAGAATCCATGATACCAGGGAAGCATCCACCTGCATCGCTGTCAGCTTCTCCCCCAGCAGAGCAGGGCGGATGGCGAATGGAGGGTGAACTGAAGAGAAGTGAATGGGGTTTATCTCCAGGAGGTCAGAGAGACCTGTACAATGAAGAATAATGCACACAGGAACCATGTCTCACTGCACGTGGGTCACAACCAAGAATTCCCAGCAGGAGGCTTGCAGGGAGGTCTGTCCATAGACCTTGTTGTAAATTTTGGATTCCAGCACCATGGCACAGCTGATAACATAGGCCTGCTCTGCTAGCGCCTGTAGGCTAAAAAAAAATTGTCGTCCTTGAGTTTGGAGTTTGCCAGTCCTCTTAACGAAGCAGCAAATAGCCAATTCTGCAATATAGCACAGATCACCTGCAGTCTGCAATGGTCCTGAGGCACGGCCACCGGAGTGATTCAAACTCACCTTTATAGACAAAGTCAAGGAACACATGTGACGTTGCTGTTGAGATCAGAAACCTCAGTGAGGATATGTTACAGTTTAACAGTACCCCTCATAAATAGCACAGTTCTATGGGAAACGGTAAACGAAATCTAGCTGGCTTGTCAGATAAATAAGAACAGTTAACTTTTTACTAGACCTTTGAAATTCAAAAATTGACAATAAGGAACTGCTAGAAAACTACAATAAAATCAAAAAATACTGAAGAAAATCAGCAGCTCAGAAAAATCTGGTGTGTTTCTCCCCATTAACTGTTGAAGTTTTATGCCAGAAAAATTGTGCTAGGGAGAGCAAAAATCTAATGGATGTTTACATACCCATAAAGTACTCAAAGTCTTTCAACAAAGGGTGACCCTAATTTGCTATTGTATTGTTTCAGAGCTGGGTGAACAACGTTTGAGACCCTATTATCCATTTTTTATGACATTGTTCTTTATGAAAGCCTTCTCTGCATAAATTGGCTGTGTTCCTACATTACAACATACTTCTCCTTCCCTGCTTGTTCCTACTGCTTTTCAGAGAAATATTACAGTGGTGACAGATGGACATGCATGGACATCCCATTTCTTACTTCCCATTTCTGCTTTCCTGCTCAAAAGTGAGCATGGAGTTTATCTGTGTTGCCCAGCCAGAAAAATAAATTTGCACAGCCAGCGCATTAGCCATGCACTGTTCACAATACTCCAAGTGAGGCCTCATCAGAGCTTTGTAAAGTCTCAACATTACATCCATGCTTTTATATTCCAGTCCTCTTGAAATGAATGCCAGCATTGCATTTGCCTTCCTCACCACAGACTCAAACTGCAAATTTAGGCAATTCTGCACAAGGATTCCCAAGTCCCTTTGCGCCTCAGATGTTTGTTTTTTTTCTCTCCATTTAGAGAATAGCCAACTTTTTCATTTCTTCTACCAAAGTGCATGATTATACACCTCGAAGCACTGCATTTCATCTGCCATTTCTTTGCCCATTCTCCTAATCTAAGTCCTGCAGTAGCCTCTTTACTTCCTCAAAACTACCTGCCCGTCCACCAAACTTCATATCGTCTGCAAACTTAGTAACAAAGCTATCGGTTCCATCATCCAAATCATTGATATATTGTGTAAAAAAGAATCGGTTCAAACACAGACCCCTGTGGAACACCGGCAGCCAACAAGAAAAAGCTCCCTTTATTCCCACTTTTGGTCTCCTGCCAATCAGCCACTGCTTTACCCATGCTAGCATCTTTCCTGTAATACCACGTGCTCGTAGCTTGTTAAGCAGCCTCATGTGCGGCACCTTGTCAAAGGCCTTCTGAAAATCCAAATGCACAACATCAACCTTTGTCTCTCATAGAAACATAGAAACATAGAAAATAGGTACAGGAGTAGGCCATTCGGCCCTTCGAGCCTGCACCGCCATTCAGTATGATCATGACTGATCATCCAACTCAGAACCCTGTACCAGCCTTCCCTCCATACCCCCTGATCCCTTTAGCCACAAGGACCATATCTAACTCCCTCTTAAATATAGCCAATGAACTGGCCTCAACTGTTTCCTGTGGCAGAGAATTCCACAGATTCACCACTCTCTGTGTGAAGAGGTTCTTCCTAATCTCGGTCCTAAAAGGCTTCCCCTTTATCCTCAAACTGTGACCCCTCGTTCTGGACTTCCCCAACATCGGGAACAACCTTCCTGCATCTAGCCTGTCCAATCCCTTTAGGATTTTATACGTTTCAATCAGATCCCCCCTCAATCTTCTAAATTCCAACGAGTATAAGCCTAGCTCTCCTCCTTGTTAGTTCTTCAAAGAATTCCAACAGATTTGTCAGGCAGGATTTTCCCTTGAGGAAACTATACTGACTATGGCCAATTTTATCATGTGCCTCCAAGTACTCTGAGACCTCATCCTTAATAATTGACTCCAACATCTTCCCAACCACTGAGGTCAGACTAACTGGCCTATAGTTTCCTTTCTCTCCCTTCTTGAAGAGTAGAGTTACATTTGCAATTTACTGGAACCATTCCGGAATCTAGTGATTCTTGAAATATCATTACTAATGTCTCCACCATCTCTTCAGCCACCTTCTTCAGAACTCTGGGGTGTACACCATCTGGTCCAGGTGATTTATCTACTTGCAGACCTTTCAGTTTCCTTTCTCTAGTTATGGTAAATTCACACACTTCATGCCCCAACACCTGCAACTTCCATCATACTGTTAGTGTCTTCCACAGTGAAGACTGTTGCAAAATACCTATTCAGTTCATCTGCCTTTTCCTTGCCCTCATTACTACCTCTCCAGCATCATTTTCCAGTGGTCTGATATCCACTCTCACCTCTCTTTTACACTTTATCTATCTGAAGAAACTTTTGGTATCCTCTTAAATATTATTGGCTCACCTATTTTCACCATCTTTACTTCTTAATAACTTCTTTAGTTGTCTTCTGTTGGTTTTTAAAAGCTTCCCAATCTTCGATCTTCCCACTAATTTTTGCTCTATTATATGTCCTCTCTTTGGCTTTTATGTCGGTTTTGACTTCTCTTGTTAGCTGCTGTTGCGTCATCTTTCCTTCAGAAGACTTTTTCCTCTTTGGATGTATATACCTTGTGCCTTCCGAATTGCTTTCAAAAATTTTGGCCATTGCTGCTGTGCCGTCATCCCTGCCAGTGTTCTTTTCCAATCAATTCTGGAAAACGCCTCTCTCATGCCTCTGTAATTCCTTTACTGAAATGATATTGGAAAGGCAGTAAAGAACATCTTGACATTTTTCCACAGTGCAAGATAGATTTCAGAGTTTTATTTCTGCAACCAAAAGTCTTAATATAATTTTTTGAACCTCGGCTTCAGCTCAAAGTAATTTTGTAGCAAGATCAGTTCTTCCTCATCCTTCCTGTTAATTCCTCATTACAAGCGCTCAGGAATGGATTTTTTTTTTTACCCAAATAGGAATTTGGATTGTGAGAAGGTCCTGAAATTTCTCTGACATGTCCTTATGCAGCTCACCCAGATACACACGATACACTTAAAAATCATCAGATGCACTCAACGTCAGTAAGACCAAAGAGCAGATTGTGGACTGCAGAAAGGGTAAGGTGAGGGAAGATGAACTAATCCCCATAGAGGGATCAGAAGTGGGGAGAGTGGAGGTTCAGAGGGATCTTGGGGTCCGAGTCCATAGGATGTTCAAAGCAGCTGCACAGGTTGACTCTGTGGTTAAGAAGGCATACGGTACATTGGCCTTCATCAATCGTGGGATTGAGTTTAGGAGCTGAGAGGTAATGTTGCAGCTGTATAGAACCCTGGTCAGACCCCACTTGGATTACAGTGCTCAGTTCTGGTTGCCTCACTACAGGAAGGATGTGGAAACCATAGAAAGGGTGCAGAGGAGATTTACAAGGATGTTGACTGGAATAGGGAGCATGCCTTTTGAAAACAGGTTGAGTGAAATCAGCCTTTTCTCCTTGCAGTGATGGGGGATGAGAGATGACCTGATAGAGGTGTGTAAGATGATGAGAGGTATTGATCATGTGGAAAGTCAGAGGCTTTTTCCCAGGGCTGAAATGGCTGCCACAAGAGGGCACAGGTTTAAGGTGCTTGGGAGTAGGTACAGAGGAGATGTCAGGGGTAAGTTTTTTACGCAGAGAGTGGTGAGTACGTGGAATGGGCTGCCAGTAACGGTGGTGGAGGCGGATACAATAGGGTCTTTTAAGAGACTTTTGGATAGGTACATGGAGCTTAGAAAAATAGAGGGCTATGGGTAACCCTAGTAATTTCTAAGATAGAGACATGTTCGGCACGGTTTTGTGGGCCAAAGGGCCTGTATTGTGCTGTAGGTTTTCTATGTTTCTATGTTTCTAGAAACTTGTAAAATTAATCAGTTTCATCATGGGTACTAGCCTCCGTAGTTTCCAAGACTTCTTCAAGGAGCGTCCATTAAGGACCTCCATCAACCAGGCCATGCCCTCTTCTCATTGTTACCATCAGAAAGGAGGTACTGAAGCTTGAAGGCACACGCTCAGCAATTCAGGAACAGCCTCTTCGCCTCTGCCATCTGATTACTGAATGGACATTGAACCTGTGAGCACTACTTCACTTTCTTTTATTATTTCTGTTTTTGCCCTCCTATTTTTAATTTAACTTTTTAATATACATATATTCTTACTATAATTCATTTATTTATTTTTCTATACTTATTATGTATCGCATTATACTGCTGCTGCTAAATCAACAAATTTCATAACATATGCTGGTGATAATAAACCTGATTTTGATTCTGATCATCTGGTATCCTTTCTTTCTCTTCCAACTCAAAGTGGTGAGTGTGAGCAATTTCAAGCTCCTGGGTGTCACTATATCTGAGGATCTATCCTGAATACAACATGTTGATGCAGCTACAAAGACAACAGTTATATTTCACTAGGAGTTTGAGGTGATTTGGTAAGTCACCTAAGATGCACGCAAACTTCCACAGCCATACATGGAGAGCATTCTAACTGGCTGCATCGCCATCTAGCATGGGGGGAGGGGTACTACACAGGATCAAAGTAGGCTGCACAGAGAGTTCTAAACTTAGTCAGCTCCATCATGGGCACTAGCCTTCATAGTATCCAGAACAACTTCACCGAGTGATGCCTCAAAAAGGCGGCATCCATCATTAAGGACCCCCATCACCCAGGTTATGCCTTGTTCTCATCACTACCATCAGGAAGGAGGTACAGAAGCTTGAAGGCACTCATTCAATGATTCAGGAACAGCTTCTTCCTCTCTGCCATCAATTTCTGAATGGACATTGAACCCTTGAAACACTGCCTCACTGCTTTTTAATGTCTATTTTTGCACTACTTATTGAACTATTTTATGTATATTGTAATTCACTTTTTTCTATTATTATGTACTGCTGCTGTGAAGACAACAAATTTCACAACATATCTCAATGATATTAAACCTGATTCTGATTCTTTATTGAAGCGAACAAAACCAAGAAGCAAAGACTTGTTGCCTGGCACAGTTGACTCATTCAAATGCCAAGCAATATATGTTGTCCTAAGTATGTTGCAGAATGTGTCTTCTACATTCTCAGACATTTCATCTATTCATCTTTGAACAGAGTTGTCACCGAGCAGAATTGCTTTAATTATTTGGTCTGGTGACTTATGCAAAACTGCACTCAGAACCTCCCTTACTGCTGGCAGAATCAGTTCTCCTATTGTATATGGGGCTTTTCAGATTTAACAATGAGCAATGAAATGCCGTATGAAGTATGCAAACCATCCCTGTTTTGTTGTGAAGTGCTGGCAAATATGTTTTGAAGTGGTTCAATTTCTGAAAGTTCTCACAAAGTGACTGAAAACATTTGCTTTATCAGTGTGTATTCTCTTCAAATGTTCAAGAAGCCTGGATGATTTTGTTGCCTCATTTTAAAAAAAACTTTTTCACACAACGCATTGGCTGCTGTTGGTTGCTTGGTGCTGGTATAAACCCATATTTCAGATACTCCATACTATACCTTTTCATTTGGTCTGCTTCTACCATTTTCATTATGAATTAACAACTGCAGTCAATCACCTATCGTATAAATCCAAACTCAAGCACTGCGATCAATAGAGGAGAAAATTATGTCATCATCATAGCTCAGGCAAAACATGACTCTCTTCTTGAAAGTACATACAGTGGGGCAGTGTTATCTTGGTTGCACTGTGGGCTAGAGAAATGCAGTCAAGACCATTCGAAAGGGATGATTCCAAACTTTACCCCATTGAACTCCATACCCTAATTCACAGGGATTGTGTCACTGCATGATTAGAGTACAGTATGTGAATTGTACTACCTAATGCTGCACTACAGTAGTGAATGGCAATAATGTAGGGACAGGGCCTGGAAATAACACCTTTTCTTCAGTCCAGGTTTCTCATGATTTGCCAAATACAGAAGCGTCATACTGCTTTTCAACAACTACCATGCTCTTTGAACGAAGTCTAAGAGAACAGTGGGTTAGCAAGAGATGAGGTGATTACATGATCATTGTAATCAATTATGAGGCACTGAGGATCAAATGTTAGTAATAAGTAATTCATTTCTTTAATTAAGCGTGTAACCCCTCAGCTGCCCCTCTTGTTACTGAGCGCTCCCCCACCCGCCCTCTTTATTTTTATTGGCATCTTAGAAATTCCCACCATCTACACTGTCTGTGCTGTTGTTCACTTTTGGAACCACTGGCCTAAACAGTTCTACTTAAACATATAATCTTTAATTTAACAATGATCCTGCAGTTTATTGTTGGTACAACTTTTTTCAAATTGTTTGACTGACAACCCAATGCAAATAGAAAAAGACAACTACCATAGCAAATTCTTAACAAATCTCTTCTGTGGTTCTTCGAGTATGTTCTTATACTCTGGTTCTTTGACTGCATTCTTATCAAGAGTTGCTACTACAGCCATGTATCCAGATGCTGGGTTTCAAAATGTTAACAATTCCTTTCCTCCCACAGATGCTCTTTGACCCGTTGATTTCTTCCAGCAGGTTGTTGTTCCAGACTCCAACATCTGCAGTCTCTTGTGTCTTTACAGCAATCTGTACTGAAAACCATTTATATCTTAAAAACAATGCAAAGAGGCAGTTTTTAAACTTTTTTTTACTTGCTGGATGTTGAATGCTGAAGTTGTGTTAATAAAATGACAACATTTGGAAAACAAAGCAGTTTGTCTCTTGTACAGTTCCACTATTCCTTATTTCTGTATTCTGGATTTTCTTTAATATTCAAAATCTATTTTGTTAATGTTCTCTACTCCCTTATAGGATATTGGGCTGGAAATTCTTCATGACTTGACTTGTTTTGTGTGATATTGTACTTAAATTTTGTATGCAGATTATTCGGCACCCAATATTGTACGTCTGTTTCCATATACATTTAGCATCAGCGCCTGTGGGATGTTTAATGTGTGGAGCATCCACAGATTTTGTGCATCAATCTTCGTCAATGCCACCAGCTGAAATCACATTATGGTTGTGCATTTAAGACAAATTATGGCTCCCTCTAATGAACTACTGTTGTCCTACTTACAAGGCTGCTCAGCCAAGTTTCATTGAAGAACACCATTATTCTACAGGTGACCAAGAGCCGAGGAGGTGATAAAAGAGAGTGGAACTACTTTGGCTGGTATGCACTGTTATTTCACCCCTTATTACTTCCTTGCCATTAGATTTCAGTGGGTGAATCCACAGAGGGCTGCTGGAGTGGGGGCTGTAGGAGAGGGGGTCTAAGGCAAAGAACTTCACCTCTTTTTCTGAGTAGAGATGTTCTACAGAATAGGACAGATGTGCTGATTTCTCTCTCCCTCACCTTAAATCTCTCTTCCTCCACCTCCTCGCCTTCCCCTTCTCTCTGCAAAGTAGAAGATAGACTCTAAGAACCTCTGAAAGGAGAAGAGAATGCATTGGAAATGGAAATCCACCTCTGAGTACCTAGGCAACTTAAGAGGTTGAGGTACGGTAGGGTGAATGGAGAGAGATTTTGAGAAGAACACAGTGTTCTTGGGGAGCTGGATAAGGTCACGGTACAAGGGAGTGGCAAGAAATGGAGGGATTTGAACAGGGATAGGTGATTTAAAATAACCTCATAATGGGTAAGGGAGAAGGCCACTCTGCTCCCAAATCTGTTCCACCATTCAATTAATTCATTGTCTTCTAAACAACTACCCATCGTTACCCTTGGATAGATGGCATGATTTTTGGTATGCTACCTCAAAGCCTCAACATCCCTTTCTCCATCACCTCCTGCTGTTGTGGAGATCACAGAGGAAATAAGTTAGAGAAAGGATCACAGAGGGAGATGTCTATGCGAGGTTGGTGGGATGGGGGTCATTGGAGATAGGATTACACGATGGAGGTGAGGGGGAAGAGGAGAAAGGGACTCCCAATTGGAGAGAAGGGTTCACCACTGGAAGGTCACAGAGACTGGAACTCCCGACGTTGTGGGAGAAACTTCACTGTGCGGAGTGCAATGGTTCAAAAAGATGTGTCGCCATCACCTTCTCATGGGCTAGTAGGGGCATGCAATAAATGCTGGTCTTACTATTCACGTCCATGTTCTTTGAATCAGTGAAGCTGTATAAAAAAAATAGAGATTGCTGATGGTGAAATCTGGCACAAAAAGCGGAGTGCTGGCGGAGCAACATCTCCTCAGTGGGTCGAGCAACATCTGTGGCGGGGGAGGAGAATCTCGGAAGTTTCAGGTCCAGACCTACATCAATACTAACATATAAATGGCACAGCTTGTGCACCATCTGGTGGATTACTGTTACAACTGCATATTCAAGAATTTTATTCTCAGCTCTTAGAACAACTCGTGCCTAAAAATAGTTAAAATATTCCAAGGCACTTTGCAGAAGTGTTTTCAAACAAAACCTAACACTAAACCACATGATTCTCTATTAAGGCCAGTGTCTAGAAGTTTGCTCAGAGCATCTTTGTCAGTAAAACACAGCTATCAATGGGGATATTAATTAGATGAAACACAACATTCGAGCATCTCAAAGTGTTTTACGGCCTGAGGGCTGTTACAAAGATATGTATAGGACTTTGGATGGATGGAAGACCTAAAATCAAAGTTAAAGCTTTGTACTACCGGCGAGCACAGGAATGACAGCTGAAAGGGACCTGGTGTGATGTCGTGTATTGCAGTAGTGTTTTGGTAAGTTTAAATTTTGGCAGTATGCAAGGTGGCAGGATTTAAAACTCATACCTAAAATGATCTGTTCATACCTTACTGATGTTTTGTAAAAACAATTAATTTTTCTTCAGATTGTCCACATGTATGAATCACAGAGCTCCAATTTGTTGGTGCTCCCACTACTCTGAAAAAGGTAACTGTATTTAAGTATTCACTGATCTTTTAGGAAGCGGATCCTAACATGTCTGTCTAGTTTGGCATACAGTACATTCAATTTTCACTTGTTGCTGTAAGTGACTCCGCTCTTAGCATTCGGCAATAAATGTTTTCTTACTGTTGTCATGCAAAAAGGTTTTTGCAAGACTACATTGCTGCAACTGTTGTTCCTAGTTGCATTGAGAAGATTGCGGTGGGCTATCTCTTTAACAGACTGCAGTTAACATGCTGGTGTTGCTGAGTAGGGAATTACAGGTGACAATGAGGAAACGGTAATAATAATCTACGTAAGGATATTAGCTTGGAACTGAAAGATAAAAGTTGTCCATCCAACCCCTTAAACATAATTTGCTATTCAATTAATCATGGGTGATATGCACCCTGACTCCATTTATCCACCTTTAATTGATTTTCACGTATATCCATATGGATGAAAACTTTGCCAGCTTTAGTCATGTGTTTCAACAAATCTCCTCTGACAAGAGAAATACTTAACACATTTCTGGTAAATCCTTTTAAATAACTCACTAAATAATGCCTCCAGTTTATAAATTCCATGGAAGAAAAACAAGATTTTGCAACCTGCTGTCACATTTTATCATTTTAAGACCTGGTTTGATTCCCGCAGAACTGTCACGAAAACCAATTCCTAATCTACTTGTCACTCTGCTGTCATCTGCAAGAAGCCCCATAGTTCCAGCTTCCCCCTCAAAAGCGAGGGCAGAAATTATTGCTGGCCATACATTAAAGTCATTGTACACATCATTTGACTTCTACATTTTTAAATAAGGCAATATTCTTTTCTAGAACATTCATTGCTAAACCCAATATGTTCTGCGAAGGTCCTCTATTAATGATGCAAATGGAGCAATTATTTGTACTGCTGAATGACTTTCAAAATCACATCGAAGTCCAACAACAGAGTATAAGGTGAAGGCTAGATGTTTGAGCAGTTCTCTTTCCTAAATACCAGAGACTATTAAAAAGCTTTCACTTTTAGTGGCAGTCCTCAAATCATTAGACTTATTATTGTGGTAATCGAAATCACAACCTCAGTTCTACTTTAACTTATTCACTCAAGGGATGTGACATCACTGACAATGCTGGCATTTATTATCCAATGCTAGGGAGAGTGCTGAGAGTCAACAACTCTGAAGGGTTTAGACTCATGTATAGGACAATCTGAGTAAGGATGGCAAATTACTTTCTATTAGATTTTTTTTAATGACAACCTAATAGTGTTTTGTACTAATTACAGTTTCATAAGAGACACAAGAGGCTGATGATGCTGGAAATCCGGAGCAGTGTTACCATAACCACGAGACTTCTGTATTTTAATGGTCTTGTTCCTTTTGTCTGCAATACAGGAATCTTTATACAGAATAGAATTCAAAATCAATGCAAGTTATTTCATAAATTATAAGCCTCAGCAAATAATAAAATATTCCACAACCAATAATAAAATATTCCAAAATTATATTCTTATAAATTAACTAAGATCCCCCCTCAATCTCCTAAATTCCAGCGAGTATAAGTCTGGTCGATCCAGTCTTTCATCATATGAAAGTCCTGCCATCCCAAGAATCAATCTGGTGAACCTTCTTTGTACTCCCTCTATGGCAAGAATGTCTTTCCTCAGATTAGGAGACCAAAACTGCACACAATACTCCAGGTGTGGTCTCACCAAGGCCTTGTACAACTGCAGTAGTACCTCCCTGCTCCTGTACTCAAACCCTCTTGCTATGAATGCCAGCATACCATTTGCCTTTTTCATCGCCTGCTGTACCTGCATGCCCACTTCCAATGACTGGTGTATAATGACACCCAAGTCTCGTTGCACCTCCCCTTTTCCTAATCGGCCACCATTCAGATAATAATCTGGTTTCCTGTTTTTGAAACCAAAGTGGATAACCTCACATTTATCCACATTAAATTGCATCTGCCATGAATTTGCCCACTCACCTAATCTATCCAAGTCACCCTGCATCCTCTTAGCATCCTCCTCACAGCTAACACTGCCGCCCAGCTTTGTGTCATCCGCAAAGTTGGAGATGCTGCATTTAATTCTCTCATCTAAGTCATTAATATATATTGTAAATAACTGGGGTCCCAGCACTGAGCCTTGCGGTACCCACTAGTCACTGCCTGCCATTCTGAAAAGGTCCTGTTTATTCCCACTCTTTGCTTCCTGTCTGCCAACCAATTCTCTATCCACATCAATACCATACCCCCAATACCGTGTGCTT
The DNA here is from genome assembly GCF_030028105.1 of Mobula birostris. Classification (NCBI taxonomy): domain Eukaryota; kingdom Metazoa; phylum Chordata; class Chondrichthyes; order Myliobatiformes; family Myliobatidae; genus Mobula; species Mobula birostris. The sequence continues at coordinate 53,746,276 of NC_092383.1, read as the reverse complement.
TAAGTTTGCACACTAATATCCTGCATGGGACCTTGTCAAAAGCCTTTTGAAAATCCAAATATACCACATCCATTGGTTCTCCCCTATCCACTCTACTAGTTACATCCTCAAAAAATTCTATGAGATTCGTCAGACATGATTTTCCTTTCACAAATCCATGCTGACTTTGTCCGATGATTTCACCACTTTCCAAATGTGCTGTTATCACATCTTTGATAACTGACTCTAGCATTTTCCCCACCACCGATGTTGGGCTAATCGGTCTATAATTCCCTGGTTTCTCTCTCCCTCCTTTTTTAAAAAGCGGGGTTACATTAGCCACCCTCCAATCCTCAGGAACTAGTCTAGAAGCTAAAGAGTTTTGAAAAATGATCACTAATGCATCTACTATTTCTTGGGCTACTTCCTTAAGCACTCTGGGATGCAGACCATCTGGCCCTGAGGATTTATCTGCCTTTAATCCCTTCAATTTACCTAATACCACTTCCCTACTAACATATATTTCCCTCAGTTCCTCCATCTCAGTAGACCCTCGGTCCCCTACTATTTCAGGAAGATTATTTATGTCCTCCTTAGTGAAGGCAGAACCAAAGTAGTTATTCAATTGGTCTGCCATGTCCTTGTTCCCCATGATCAATTCACCTGTTTCTGACTGTAAGGGACCTACATTTGTCTTAACCAATCTTTTTCTTTTCACATATCTATAAAAGCTTTTACAGTCAGTTTTTATGTTCCCTGCCAGATTTCTCTCATAATCTTTTTTCCCTTTCCTAATTAAGCCCTTTGTCCTCCTCTGCTGGACTCTGAATTTCTCCCAGTCCTCAGGTATGCTGCTTTTTCTGGCTAATTTGTACGTTTCTTCTTTGGAATTGATACTATCCCTAATTTCCCTTGTCAGCCACGGGTGCACTACCTTCCCTGGTTTATTCTTTTGCCAAACTGGGATGAACAATTGTTGTAGTTCATCCATGCAATCTTTAAATGCTTGCCATTGTATATCCACCATCAACCCTTTAAGTATCATTTGCCAGTCTATCTTAGCTAATTCAGGTCTCATACCTTCTAAGTTACCCTTCTTTAAGTTCAGAACCTTTGTTTCTGAATTAACTATGTCACTCTCCAACTTAATGAAGAATTCCACCATATTATGGTCACTCTTACCCAAGGGGCCTCTCATGACAAGATTGATAATTAACCCTTCCTCATTGCTCAATACCCAGTCTAGAATGGCCTGCTCTCTAGTTGGTTCCTCGACATGTTGGTTCAGAAAACCACCCTGCATACATTCCAAGAAATCCTCTTCCTCAGCACCTTTATCAAATTGGTTCACCCAATCTATATGTAGACTGAAGTCACCCATTATAACTGCTGTTCCTTTATTACACACATTTCTAATTTCCTGTTTAATGCCATCCCCAACCTCACTACTGCTGTTAGGTGGCCTGTTCACAACTCCCACCAGCATTTTCTGCCCCTTACTGTCCATGGCTGATACCCCGTTCAAAAAAAGAATCTTATATTATCTCAGGAAGGAAGAGGATAAAACTGAAGCAGGAAGACAGCACTGACAGAGAGACCAGCTGAAATGTGTGCGGCGAAGCACAGACAATAATATTAAAATCTGCAAGACACTTCACAAAACATCTCAATTCCTTGTACCCGGTCTGGAAAATATTTGCAATGAGTTAGTTATTCCATTAAAAACTTTGTGGCACATTAATAAGCGGGTTAATTGTCTTTGACTTCTTTGCTTATGTATTGAAATATGCAGGTCAGAGACAAGCTGGAGGTGAGACATGGAGTCAAATAGCTAACAAACGTGTTCTGAAGTGTGGAGCATTTCTCATCTGCACTGCGGCTTTACTTCAGCAACACCTGGTATAAGTGACACATTAGAACTGGGTTGCTAATCCTGATTTAAAACAAAGTATAGGTAAGTGATATGAGGACTGAGGGCATGTTCTTTTCTGCCTGTTGCAAAATGACACTGGTTCAAAATTAACATTTCCCTTTGTGCAGCTGAAAGTTTGTACCAGTTCGATGCTGCATTAACCAATTCTCAAGAACTGGTCAAGTTTACTGTGACATTTTGGTTAACATAATCACTTACTTTATCCAACTATGAACAATTCTAGAATAATTTCTCATTTCCACAATATCTCATGAATATATAGACATAATCATATAGCTATGAAAAATAAAAAAAACAGCTTCTTTATTGAAGTTCTCTACAGACATTCTGAAACATTTATTTTCATATTAAGATAATGTGTTAAAAAAAACAAACTGAAATGGCCCTTCCCTGTCATTTTCAGAATGCTCCCTTCTGGAAATTATTTCCCTGCTTGTTTATATACAGATATCACCTACCACCTCATGAGACTCCGCCTGGAAATTATTTCCCTGCTTGTTTATATACAGATATCACCTACCACCTCATGAGACTCCGTATGCAACACATCATTCTCCACAACTTCAATGGGACTCTATCTTTACCTCCCCACCACTCTCCGCTTTCTCGAGGGATCGCTCAGCCTGATTCCCTTCTCCATTCATCCCTCCCTACAAATCTCCTTCCCTAGCACGTATCCTTGCAAGCGAGAAAAATGCTGCACCTGTCCATCCACCTCCTCCCTCAAGTCCATTCCAGGTGAGCCAACACTTCACCTGTGAATCTGTTGGGGTTGTCTTCTGTATCTGTTGTTTCCAATGCAGTCTCCTCTACAGTGGTGGGAACTGACGTAAATTGGCAAACCAGTTTGTTGAGCACCTCCACTCCATACTCAAGAAGTGGAATTTTCTGGTGTCCAACCATTTTAATTCTTATCCCGATTTCCATTCTGACATGTCAGTCCATGGGCTCCTCTTTTGCCATGATGAGGCCACTCTTAGACTGGAGGAGTAACACCTCATATCATATCTGGTCTGCGTAGCCTCTAACCTGATGGCCTAAACATCAATTTCACCAACCTCTGATAGTTTTTCCCTTCCCCCTTCTCCTGTTCCCCACTCTGGCCTCTTTCCTCTCCTGCCTATCGCCCACCCTGTTGCCTCTCCTCCTTCCCTTTCTCCCATGGTCCACTCTCCTCTCCTATCAGATTTCTTCTTCAGCCCTTTACCTTTGCCACCTGTCACCTCCCAGCTTCCTACTTCATCTTCCTGCCCCCACCAACCTTGCTTCAACTTTTGTCTTCTACCTTGATCTCCCTCCCCTCTCCCCCACCTTTTCATTCTGGCTTCTTCCCCCTTTCTTTCCAATCCTGAAACATCAACTGTTTATTCATTTCTATAGATGCTGCCTGACCTTCTGAATTCCTCCAGAATTTTGTGTGCGTGTTGCTTTGTATTTCCAGTATCTGCAGAATCTCTTATATTTAGATACAGATATTCCCTTGTCTTGTACTAGTTATTTCACAGATAATCTGCAATGGCCAATTGTGGTCTATTATTTTTGTCCCTTTTGACTTTAGCACAAGTGGTTGCATCTCATTTCTCTGAGCTCACGGCAACAACTTTGAAGATGTGTAACTAAGCACTGGTCCAATGCCTTTTCTTACACAATGGCAACTTGCCCTACAAGCAGGTGTGCCCTTGATTGGTGATTTAATTGTTTCCTGATTGTACATCAGAAGTCTGGGTGCAATTCATGCAAAACAAAGACTTTTAAGTCACCAAAACCATACCACCAGAATTGGCACACTAGTATGGACAATGGCATTACTACAGGCAAGAAAATTTCATGAATGAGAACTTATAGCAGCAGATATCTAATCAAAGCCAATAACAATTCACTACATGTTACTTAACACATGGTTAAAAAACAACATTTAAATTATAAGCAACAACAAAGCAGTTTTTGAAATTTATTTTCATTTACACATATACAGATTTATATAGCATCATCTTAGATTTCAAAATGCAGCGTACACATTCCAAAAATGTCACTGATTGCCATTACTAGGTCCAGCCTGATGCCAGTCCCAACTTTGCATGGAAACCAACCCTACACCAGTTTCAGTAAACATTTTATCTTCAATAAAAAGCAAAACTATGGAAATTTCAATAAAACTATACTTTATACTGTACAAGTGAATCTGAAAGCTTATCAGTCAGCACAGCAGCTCTAAAATTCCTTTAGATCATAAAACCCTTACCATATTGTGTAAAATCACCTGAGTTGAGATCAACATACGCACAGTAAATTATTAGTCCTGAGAACAGACTGATTTAGTCTGAGTAGTTTCTGTTTGGCTCCCAGGGTTTTACTGGACAGTACGAGATACCAAGTCACAGTTTATACATTCCTGTGTGTGGCACTTGTTTCTTGGTCCTCACTGTTATTGGCCATTATCAGTCATCGCTGTATCTTGTGTCATTCCGTCATGTTGAATTGCTGCTGTGGCCATGCCAATAGCTTCCTCCAAAGTCTGCTGTTCCTCCAGCTAGAAACAAAAAAAGACAGGATGACCACAAAAATCAGGTGAGATAAGGGAGTTAGTTTCTGGTGATTTAGTTAGTACCATATTGTTTAAAATCACAACCAAAGTGATGATAGACACAGCAAATTATTAGCCCTAAGAATAGACTGATTTAATGTGTGAGTTGTTTATGGTTGGCCCCCAGGATTTTACTGGACAAGACTAGGTAGCAACACACACTCATTGGCCACTTTATTAGGTACAGCTGTACACCTGCTCATTCATGCAACTATCCAATCAGTCAATCATGTGGCAACAACTCAATGCATAAAAGCATCCAGACATGGTCAAAAGGTTCAGACCAAACATCAGAATGAGGAAGTAATGTGATCCAAGTGGCTTTGACAGTAGAATAATTGTTGGTGCCAGAAGGGATGGTTTGATTATCTCAGAACCTTCTGATCTCTTGGGATTTTCATGCCCGACTGTCTCTGGAGTTCAGAGAACGGTGTGAAAAACAAAAACAGTGGCAGTTCTGTGGGTGAGAGAAGTCAGAGGAGAATGGCCAGACTGGTTCAGGCTGACAGGAAGGTGACCAGTAACTCAAATAACCACATGTTACAGCAGTGGTGTGCCAAAGAGCACCTCTGAAAGAGCAACACGTTGAACCTGAAGTGAATGGGCTACAGCAGCAGAAAGCCACGGACAAACACTCAGTGATCACTTTATTGGGTATAGGGGGCACTTAATAAAGTAGCCACTGAGTGGAGATTACCCAAGCAGTGCAATCAGAACATTAAAAATGACCTCAGATAGAGTACTGTAACACCACATCAAAAGAGATATCACCAGAGAAAGAATCCCAAGGAGATTTATGGGGCTTTATTCTTTGGAACAAAAACTGATGGAGGGTTTAAATGCACAAATGATACAAGAAGGTTTGTAAACTGAAAAGACCAGCAAATGGAAGCTTTGGTGGAAGGATTAGCAAGGAATTGATTTAAAAAAAACACTAAATGAGTGCTGGAAGTCTGAAAAATATCAATTCCTGAAAGGAGGGGAGAATGGAACATGGAAGAAATGGAAGGAGGAGGGCAGCAGAGGCAGGTGAAAAAGAGAAGGGATGAAAGGATAACCAGAATGGGAAATGGAAAAAATAGAGAGAAAGGGGAGAGAGGAACATGCAAGGAAACATACTATTTTAGATCTGGTTCTGTACAATGAAACAGGTAAAATTAATGATCTTGTATTAGGGATCCTCTTGGAAAGTGTGATCACAGTATGATTGAATTTCTCATACAAATGGAGGGTGCAATAGTTTGATTTAGAACCAGCGTATTATGCCTAAACAAAGGAGACTACAACTGAATGAGAGAAGAGTTGGCTAGGGTAGACTGGGGACACAGACTATAGGGCAAAACAGTTGAAGAACAGTGGAAAACTTTCAAAGAGACTTTTCACAGTGCTGAACAAAAATATAATCCAGTTTAAAGCAAGGACATAAGGGTGTGGAGAGCCAGACTTGGTTAACAAAGGAAATAAAGGAAGGCATCAAACTAAAAGCTTATCCATACAAAGTTGGCAGGTTAGTGAGAAACCAGAAGATTGGGAAAAACTTAAAAAGCAACAGAACCACTAAGGAAGCAATATGGAAGACAGATTTTGAAAGTAAATTTGCACAAAATCTAAAAACAAAAAGTACCAGTATTTATAATTATATAAAGCAGAAAAGGGTGGCCAAGGTGATCACAGATCCCTTGGAAAAATGAAAAGGGAAAATTAATATTCCACAAAAGGCCAAGGCTTTGAATATCATTTTTTGTTGTTGTGTGAAGGACACATCTAACATGTCAAAGAGAGATGTTATGGATGCGGTGTGAGGTGAGGGCTTTGATTCAATTGCTATCATTAAAGAGGTATTGCTGAGAGAACTAGCAGACCTAAAGGTAAATAAGTCCCCCGGTCCTAAAGGAAAGTATCCCAGGAGACTGGAAATAATAATGTTATAGAGGAGGCGTTTGTGATAATTTACCAAAATTGTCTGGACTCTGATCAAATCCTGGCATATTGGAAGACAGTGAATATCTCACTACTATTTAATAAAGTACGTAGGCAAAAGGCAGGTAACCATAGTCCAGTTAAATTAATGTCTCTAGTCAGGAAAATACTTGAAGCTATCTCTTAGGGAAGAATTTCGAGACATCTGGATCAAAGTTGTTCCATCAGGCAGGCATAGCATGGATTCAGGAAGGGCAAGCCCTGTTTGACAAATTTACCAGAATTCTTTGAGGATCTAAAAAGTGCCGTAAATAGAGGGGGACAGGCAGGTGGTGGATATTTCCATAAGGCATTCAGTAAGGTGCTGCATAAAATATATATCCATAAGATAAGGATGCATGAAGTTGTGCTCAACAAACTCAAAATGCTGTGGGAGGGGAAGGCACAGATCACGTTTCCGGCCAAAACTCTTCATTCAGTCCTGATGAAAAGACTCAGCCCAAAACGTCAACCGCTTATTCCCCTCCACAGATGCTGCTTGACTTGCTGAGTTCCTCCAGTATTTTCTGTGTGTTGCTCAAGAGTTCCAACACGTGTAAAATCCCTTGTGTTTATGGAGTTGGGATAATGTATCGGCATGGATAGGAGATTGGTTAACTAAATGAAGGCAGAGAATTTGGATAAGTGATTGGGAATCCGTAGTGAGCAGAGTACCAGCAGGGATCAGTGCTGGACCCACAAATATTCACAATATATATTAACCATTTGGAAAAGGGAACCGGGTGCAGTGCATCAAAGTTTGCCAATTATGCTAAATGGAGTGGAAAAGCAAATTATGCAGAGGAAGTTGAGAGCCTGTAGAGAGATATAGTTAAGTTAGCAGAGTCTGTACAGTGATATAGTTAAGTTAGCAGAGTCTGTAGAGAGATATAGTTAAGTGAGTGGACAGGCGATGGCAGATGGAGTACAATACTGTCCACTTTGGAAAGAAAAATAGAAGATCAGATTATTATTTAAATGGTGAAAGATTGCACTGTGCTGCTGTGCAGAGAGATTTAGTAGTTGCGCATGGATCACAAAAGGTTGGTTTGCAAGTGTAACGGATTAACAAGAAGACAAATACAATGCTGTCCTTTATTCAACACACACAAAATACTGGAGGAACTCAGCAGGCCAAGCAGGATCTACGGAAAAAAGTACAGTTAACGTTTCAGGCTGTAACCCTTCAGTAGAACTGGAGAAAAAAAAAGGTGACGAGTAGATTTGAAAGGTGGGGGGGCTGAGGGGAAAGAGAAACACAAGGTGATAGGTGAAACCCGGAGGGGGAGGGATAAATTAAAGAGCTGGGAAGTTGATTGGTGAAAGAGACGAAGGCCATGGAAGAAAGAAAAAGGGGGAAGGAGCACCAGAAGGAGGAGATGAGCTGAGAGAGGGAATAAGGGATGGGAAATGGAGAAGGGGAGGCGTTGAGGGTCATTACTGGAAGTTTGAGAAATCGACGTTCATACCATCAGGTTGGAGGCTACCCAAATGGAATAGAAGGTGTTGTTCCTCCAACCTAAGTGTGGCCTTATCCTGACAGTGGAGGAGGCCATGGATGGACATATTGGAATGGAAATAGGAAGTGGAATTAAAATGGGTGGCCACTGGGAGATCCCGCTTGTTCTGGCGGATGGAGCATAGATGGTCGGCGAAGCGGTCTCCCAGTCTATGTCGGGTCTCACCGATGTACAGGAGGCCACATTAGGAGCACTGGACACAGTATATGACCCCAACAGACTCACAGATGAAGTGTCACCTCACCTGGAAGGACTATTCAGGGCCCTGGATGGTAGTGAGGAGGAGGTGTAGGAGCAGGTTTAGCACTTGTTCCGCTTGCAAGAATAAGTGCCAGAAGGGAGATCAGTGGGAAGGATGAATGGAAAAGAGTATCACGTAGGGAGTGATCCCTACAGATAGCAGAAAGTTGGAAAGATGTGTTTGGTGGTGGGATCCAGCTGGAGGTGGTGGAAATTTTGGAGAATTATGTGCTGGACACAGAGGCTGGTGGGGTGGTGGGAGGATGGGGTGAGAGCAGACGTATGTGAAATGGAAGAGATGCAGTTGAGGGCAGCGGTGATGGTGAGGAAGAGAAGCCCCTTTCTTTGAAAAAGGAGGACATCATTCTAGAATGAAAAGCCTCATCCTACAAGAAGTAGGGTTGGACGAGGTAGCTGTGAGAGTCCGTGGGTTTGCAATAGATATCAGTAGATAAGCTGTCTCCGGAGACAGAAACAGTGAGATTGATAAAGGGAAGGGAGGTGTCGGAAATGGATCAGGTGAATTTGAGGGTAGGGTGGAAGTTGGAGGCAAGGTGGATGAAGTTGACAGGTTCAGCATGGATGCAGGAAGCAGCAGCAATGATGTAGCGTAGGTAAAGTGCAGGGCGGTCACCGGTGTAGGCCTGGGTCACAGACTGTTCCAGGTGGCTGACAAACAGGCAGGCGTAGCTGGGACCTATGAGAGTGCCCATGGCTACCCTTTTCATCCGAAGGAAGTGGGAGTAGCCAAAGGAAAAATTATTGAGTGTGAGCACAAGTTCCGCTAGGCGTTGGAGAGAGGTAGTGAAGGGGAATTGGTTAGGTCTGGTGTCCAGAAAAAAACAGAGAGCTTTGAGGCCTTCCTGGTGGGGGATGGAGGCGTTTTGGGACTGGGTATCTGTAGTAAAAATAGGATGACAGGGACCAGGGAACTTGAAATCCTTGAAAAGACCAAGAGCATGTGAAGTGTCAGGGATGTAGGCAGAAAGGGACTGAACTGTGGGTGGGGGGGGGTGGGGTAAAACAGAGTCGAGGTATGCCGATACGAGTTCAGTGGGGCAGGAACAAGCTGAAACAATGTGTCTACTTGGACAAGTGGGTTTGAGGATCTTGGGCAGGAGGTAGAAATGGGAGGTGCAGCATGTGGGAACTATGATGTTGGTGGTGGTGGATGGGAGATCCCCAGAGTCAATAAGGTTGGTGATGGTGTGGGAGACAATGGCCTGGTGCTCCTTTGTGGGGTTCATTTCTAGAGGGATTGAATTTAAGAAGAGGAAGATTATGCTGTAACTGTACAGGATACTGTGCAGTTGTAGCATAACTACCCTGCTCGCTCTTGTGTCTTATGATACTGGTGAGGCTGCACCTGCAGTACTGCATGCAGTTCTGGTCTCCTTACTTTGCCTGGGACCAAACTCACTGGAATTCAGAAGAATGAAAGTGTATCTTGAATAAATCTAAAAAAAAATCATGAAAGGGCAAGATAAGATAGAGACAGGAAAGTTGTTTCTACTGGTAGGTGAGAATGGAATAAGGGGAGAGAGCCACTAGATAAGGGAGTAGATTTAGGACGGAGATGAGGAGGGAACTGCTTTTACCAGAGAGTGGTGAATCTGTAAAATTCTCTACCCAGGGAAGGAGGAGACACTAGCTTATTAAATATACTTAAAACACAGTTGGACAGACTTTTGCATAGCAGGTGAATTAGAACACTGGGGAAATAGGCAGGTAAGTGGAGCAGAGTTCACAGCCACAGCAGCCATGACCTTATTGAACGGTGGAGCAGGCTTGACAGGACAGATGTTCTACTCCTGTTCTATCTCTTATGTCCCTATAACTTCTCTTTTCTGATTGATTTACCTTATCTTACATTCACCCAACTAAGAGTAGTAACAGTAGTTGATGTATTTTCATTATCCTGCTTGAAGCAAACGCAACAAAGGTGAATGCAATTGAGTCATCATGTGACTGGATTGTTAAACACTATTGGCTTTGAATGTAACTCCACTACAATTTCAAATGGAGCTTACAGCTACTGGGCTTTGTTATCAAATCTCATTTAAGTATACTTGAGATGTTCTCAAAATAGTTAGTTCTTATATGTAAGAGTCAGATTCGCAATGGTCAACGTAAATCAATAGATATGAAAACTGTAAGTCAACAACCAGGACTCTCGCTCTGAGTTTGGCTTTGTGGCTCAAAAGGGAAGTGAGGTGGGGGGGAGGAAGAGGAGAGCGGTGGTGATAGGAGATTCAATAGTGAGGGAACAGACAGAAGATTCTGTGGACGTGAAAGAGACACCCAAATCGTATGTTGCCTCCCAGGTGACAGGGTCAGGGATGTCTCAGATCAGGTCCACAGGGAGGGTGAGTAGCCAGAAGTTGTAGTACATATTGATACCAATGACATAGCTAGCAAAAAGGATGAGGTCCTGAAGCGCAAATATAGGGAGCTAGGTAGGAAGCTAAAAAGCAGGAGCTAAGTGTAGTAATCTCAATTGCTGCCTGTTCTACATGGCAGTGAGAGTAAGAATAGGATGATTTGCCAGGTGAATGTGCGGCTGAAAAGTTGGTACAGGGTTTCAAATCTGTGGATCATTGGGATCTCTTCTGGGGAAAGTACGACCTGGACAAAAGGGATGGGTTACACCTGAACCCCACGGGGACCAATATCCCATGTGCAGGTTTGGGAGAGCAGTTGGGCATGGTTCAAAATATGCTGCAGGGGGATGAGAACTAGAGAGATAGGTTGAAGGATGGAGCGCTTGGTGTAAAGGTAGATGCAACATATATACAGACTGTGAGGAAGTGGATTGGGAATTAATGCAGTCAGTTGGATGGGTTAAAATATGTCTACTTTAATGCACAAAGTATCAGGAATAAGGGTGATAAACTTAGAGCATGGATGAATTACGATGTTGTGGCCACTACAGAGATTCAGCTGTCACAAGGGCAGGAGAGGCTGCTGGATGTTCTAAAGGGACTGGAAGGGAGGTAAGAGAGGAGGGGACTGGCAATGCTAATTAGGGATAGTATCACATCTGCAGAAAGGGAGGATGTTGTGTAGAGATCAGAATCAGAATCAGGCTGAATATCACTGGCATATGTCGTAAAATTTGTTGTTTTGTGGGTGCAGTGCATAATAATATAAACTATAAATCACAATTTTATATATATAAATAAATTAAATGAATTGTGCAAAAAGAGGGTTAGAAAAAAAGAAAACAGTTGTGAGGTAGTGTACATGAGTTCATTGGCCATTTGGAAATCTGATTGCGGAGGGGAAGAAGCTGTTCCTGAAACATTGAGTGTGTGTCTTCAGGCTCCTGTGGCTCCTCCGTGATGGAGCCAGTGTGTGTGGAAGTCAGAAACAGGAAGGGAACAGGGACTCTATTGGGAGAACTCTATAGACCTCCCAATAGCAATAAAGACACTGAGGAACAGATCAGTCGGCAGGTTTTAGAAAGGTGCAAAAATAACAGGGTTACTGATCATCATGGGTTTCTTAAAATAAATCATGGTGACTTCAACTTCCCTGATTGGCACTTCCTCAGTGCAAAAGGTTTATATGGGGCAGAATTTGTTAGGTGTGTCCAGGAAGGATTCCTGACTCAATACAAGGACAGGCCAACTAACTGGATCTAGTACTAAGAATTGAACCTGATCAGGTGACAGATCTCTCAGTGGGTGAGCATTTCAGAGGTAGTGACCACAACTAACTGACCTTTGGACATAGCTTTGGAGCAAAGAGTACAGGAAATTATTTAATTGGGGGAGATCAAACTATGATGCTACTGGGCAGGAACTTGGGAGTGTAAATTGGGAAAAGATGCTCTCAGGGAAATGCACAATGGAAATGTGGAGGTTGTTTAAGGAGCACTAGCATGGGGTTCTGAATAGGTTTGTCCCTTTGAGGCAGGGAAAGTGAAGGAACCATGAGATGTGGATCACTTAGTAGAAAATCATATTGAACATTTACAAAGGAAGGATCAAACAAGGCTCTTGAAATTTATAAGGAAGTGAGGAGGGAGCTCAGGAGAGCTACAGGGGGACATGAGAAAACCTTGGCGAGTAGGGTTAAGGAAAATTCCAAGGCATTCTACACATAGGTGAAGAACAGGAGAATGATTAGGGTGAGGATAGGGCTGCTCAAGAAGAAAAGAGGAAAGGGGTCTGGAGTCGGAGGAGGTAGCAGAGGTCCTTAACGAATACATTGTGTCAGTATTTAACCAGCGAGAAGAATTTGGATGAATGTGAGGTCAGTGTAGAACATGCTGGAACATGTCAAGCTTAAGAAAAAGGATGTGCAGGAACATTTGAAATACATCAGGATAGATAGGTTCCTGGGACTAGATGGGATATACCCCAGGTTACTGTGCAAAGTGTGGGAAGAGACTGATATGTCTTTGGCGATGACCTTTGCATCCTGACTGGTCACAGGAGTAGTACCAGAAGATTGGAGATGGTAAATATTATTCCTTTATTCAAGAAAGGTAATAGGCATAATCCTAGAAATTATAGACTGGTGAGTTTTACATTAGTGGAGGGCAAATTATTAGAGAGGATTCTTAGAGACAGGAATGAGCATTTGGAGAAGCATAGTGTGATATGGAATGGTCAGCATGGCTTTGTGAGAGACAGGTCATGCCCCACAAGAATGATTGAATTCTTCAAGGAAAGGACACAACAAAATGAAGATAGAGCAGTGGATGTGGTGATTATGGATTTTAATGAGGCATTCAATAGGGTTCCCCATGGTAGGTTCATTCAGAAAGTGAGGAAGCATGGCATCAAAGGAAACTTGGCTGCATGGGTTCAGAAACAAGAGAAAATCTGCAGATGCTGGATGCAACACACACAAAATGCTGGAGGAACTCAGCAGGCCAGGCAGCATCTATGGAAAAAAGTACAGTTGATGTTTCAGGCCAAAACCTTTCAAAGCACCGGGTGATAGGTGAAACCTACAGGGGGAGGGATGAAGTAAAGAGCTGGGAAGTTGATTGGTTAAAGAGACAGAAGGCCATGGAAGAAAGGGGGAGGAGCACCAGATGGAGGTGATGGGTGGGCAAGGAGGTAAGGTGATGAGGGGAAAAGGGGATGTGAAGGGGGGGCATTACCAGAAGTCTGAGAAATTGACCCTAAGTGTGGCCTCATCATGACAGTGGAGGAAGCCATGGATGGACATATCAGAATGGAAATGGGAAATGGAATTTAAATGGGTGACCACTGGGAGATCCTGCTTGTTCTGGTGGACGGAGCGTAGATGCTCGGCAAAGCGGTCTCCCAATCTATGTTAAGTCTCAGCAGTATACAGGGGGTCACACTGACCCCAACAGACTCACAGGTGAAGTATCGTCTCACCTAGAAGGATTGTTTAGGGCCCTGAATCGCACCAGGAAATTGCTGGAGCCTTAGCAGAGATACTTACATCATCCTTAGCAACAGGTGAGGTACCAGAGGATTGGAGGATAGCCAATGAAATTATAGCCCGGTGAGCCTGACATCAGTAGTGGGAAAGTTATTGGAAGGTATTCTGAGGGACCGGATATACTGTATAAGTATTTGGATAGACATGGACTGATTAAGAATAGTCAGCATGGCTTCGAGCATGATAGTTCGTGTCTAACCAATCTTATAGAGTTTTTCAATGAAGTTACCAGGCAAGTCGATGAAGGCAAGGCAGTGGATGTTGTCTAGATGGATTTCAGCAAGGCATTTGACAAGGAGCCACATTGGAGGCTGGACAAAAAGGTTCAGTCACTCAACATTCACAATGAAGTAGTAAATTGGATTAGACATTGGCTTTGTGGGACACACAAGAGCGTGGTAGTAGATGGTTGCCCCTCTAACTGGAGGCCTGTGACTAGTGATATGCCACAGGGATAGGTGCTGGGTCCTTTGTTGTTTGTCAACTATATCAATGATCTCAGTGATAATATGGTTAACTGGATCAGCAAATTTGCGGATGGCAGCAAGATTGGGAACGTAGTGGACAGCAAGGAAGACTATTATACCTTGTAGTGGAATCTGGATCAGCTGGAAAAATGGCAGATGGAATTTAATGCAGACAAGTATATTTCCGTAGGACCAACCAGGGTAGGAATTACACAGTGAATGGTAGGGCACTGAGGAGTGTGGTAGAACAAAGCGATGTGGGAATTCAGGTCCATAATTCATTGGAAATAGCAGCACAGGTAGATAGGGTTGCGAAGCAAGCCTCTGGCACATTGGCCGTTGTAAATCTAAGTACTAAGTACAGGAGATGGGGTTTTATGTTGACATTGGTGAGGCCTAATTTGGATTTTGCATGCAGTTTTGGTCACCTATCTACAGAACAGATGTAAATAAGATTGAAAGAGTACAGAGAAAACTTACAAGGATGTTGCCAGGTCTGGAAGATCTGAGTTATAAGGAAAGATTGAATAGGTTAGGAGGGTATTCTTTGGGATGTAGAGGATTGAGAGGAAAATTGATAGAGGTATACAAAATGATGAGGGGTATAAACAGGGTTAATAGTAGCATTGAGGTTGGGTGGGACTACAACCAGTGGTCATGGGTTAAGGGTGAAAGGTGAAAAGCTTAAGGGGAACATGAGCGTCCTGAGTATGTGGAACGAGCTGCCAGCACAAGGTGCATGTAAGCTCAATTTCAATGCTTAAGAGAAGTTTGGATAGACACGTAGATGGTAGGGATATGGAGGGCTATGGTCCCGGTGCAGGTCGATGGGAATAGGCAGCTTAAATGGTTCAGCGTGAACTAGATGGGCCAAAAGGCCTGTTTCTGTGCTGTACTTTCCTATGATAGAATGACTCTAGGACAGGATGCAGAGCTGGGCTGAGAAGTGGCAGATGGCGTTCAATCTTGAAAAATGTGAAGAAATACACTTTGGAAGGTCGAACTTGAAAGCAGAGTACAAGGTTAATGACAGGATTCTTAGCAGTGTAGAAGAACAGGGGGATCTAGGCATGCACAACAAAGATCCCTCAAAGATGCCACACAAGTTGATAGGGTGGTTAAGAAGGTGTATGGTGTGTTAGCCTTCATTAGTTGGGGGACTTGTTCAAGAGCCTTAAGGTAATGTAGCAGCTCTATAAAACCACACTTAAGGTCGTTCAGTTCTGATCGCCTCATTATAGAAGAGATGTGGAGACTTTAGAGAGTGCAGAGGAAATTTATCTCGGTGCTGCCTGGTTTAGAGAACGCATATCTTATAAGGAGAGGTTGAGCAAGATAGGGCTTTTCTCTTTAAAGCATTAGAGGATGAGAGGTGACCTGACAGAGGTGCACAAGATGATAAGAGGCATAGATAGAGTGGGTGCTCAGCACCTTTTTCTCAGGGAGCCAATGGATAATACAAGAAGACACCATTTTAAGGAATTGGAGGGAAGTATAGGGAGATATTAGGACAAGCAACACACATAGAAGCTGCTGGTGAACGCAGCAGGCCAGGCAGCATCTCTAGGAAGAGGTGCAGTCGACGTTTCAGGCCAAGACCCTTCGTCAGGACTAACTGAAGGAAGAGTGAGTAAGAGATTTGAAAGTTGGAGGGGGAGGGGAAGATCCAAAATGAAAGGAGAAGACAGGAGGGGGAGGGATGGAGCCAAGAGCTGGATAGGTCATAGGCAAAAGGGATACGAGAGGATCATGGGACAGGAGGTCCAGGAAGAAAGACAACGGGGCGGGGGGACCCAGAGGATGGGCAAGGGGTATATTCAGAGGGACAGAGGGAGAAAAAGGAGAGTGAGAGAAAGAATGTGTGTATAAAAATAAGTAACAGATGGGGTACGAGGGGGAGGTGGGGCATTAGCAGAAGTTAGAGAAGTCGATGTTCATGCCATCAGGTTGGAGGCTACCCAGACGGAATATAAGGTGTTGTTCCTCCAACCTGAGTGTGGCTTCATCTTTACAGTAGAGGAGGCCGTGGATAGACATGTCAGAATGGGAATGGGATGTGGAATTAAAATGTGTGGCCACTGGGAGAACCTGCTTTCTCTGACGGACAGAGCGTAGGTGTTCAGCAAAGCGGTCTCCCAGTCTGCGTCGGGTCTCGCCAATATATAAAAGGCCACATCAGGAGCACCGGACGCAGTATATCACCCCAGCCGACTCACAGGTGAAGTGTTGCCTCACCTGGAAGGACTGTTTGGGGCCCTGAATGGTGGTAAGGGAGGAAGTGTAAGGGCATGTGTAGCACTTGTTCCGCTTACACGGATAAGTGCCAGGAGGGAGATCAGTGGGGAGGGATGTGGGGGACGAATGGACAAGGGAGTTGCGTAGGGAGCGATCCCTGCGGAATGCAGGGGGGGGGAGGGAAAGATGTGGTTAGTGGTGGGATCCCGTTGGAGGTGGTGGAAGTTACGGAAAATTATTTGTTGGACCCGGAGGCTGGTGGGGTGGTAGGTGAGGACCAGGGGAACCCTATTCCTAGTGGGGTGGCGGGAGGATGGAGTGAGAGCAGATGTACGTGAAATGGGGGAGATGCGTTTAAGAGCAGAGTTGATAGTGGAGGAAGGGAAGCCCCTTTCTTTAAAAAAGGAAGACATCTCCCTCCTCCTAGAATGAAAAGCCTCATCCTGAGAGCAGATGCGGCGGAGATGGAGGAATTGCGAGAAGGGGATGGCATTTTTGCAAGAGACAGGGTGAGAAGAGGAATAGTCCAGATAGCTGTGAGAGTCAGTAGGCTTTTAGTAGACATCAGTGGATAAGCTGTCTCCAGAGACAGAGACAGAAAGATCTATAGAAAGGGGAGAGAGGTGTCGGAAATGGACCAGGTAAACTTGAGGGCAGGGTGAAAGTTGGAGGCAAAGTTAATAAAGTCAACGAGCTCTGCATGCGTGCAGGAAGCAGCACCAATGCAGTCGTCGATGTAGCGAAGGAAAAGTGGGGGACAGATACCAGAATAGGCACGGAACATAGATTGTTCCATAAAGCCAACAAAAAGGCAGGCATAGCTAGGACCCATACGGGTGCCCATAGCTACACCTTTAGTTTGGAGGAAGTGAGAGGAGCCAAAGGAGAAATTATTAAGAGTAAGGACTAATTCCGCTAGACGGAGCAGAGTGGTGGTAGAAGGGAACTGATTAGGTCTGGAATCCAAAAAGAAGCGTAGAGCTTTGAGACCTTGCTGATGGGGGATGGAAGTATATAGGGACTGGACATCCATGGTGAAAATAAAGCGGTGGGGGCCAGGGAACTTAAAATCATCGAAAAGTTTAAAAGCGTGAGAAGTGTCATGAACATAGGTAGGAAGGGATTGAACAAGGGGGGATAAAACCGTGTCGAGGTATGCAGAAACAAATTCAGTGGGGCAGGAGCAAGCTGAGACAATCGGTCAGCCAGGACAGGCAGGTTTGTGGATCTTGGGTAGGAGGTAGAAACGGGAAGTGCGAGGTGTGTGAACTATAAGGTTGGTAGCAGTGGATGGGAGATCACCTGAGCGGATAAAGTCGGTGATGGTGTGGGAGACAATGGCCTGGTGCTCCTTAGTGGGGTCACGATCGAGGGGTAAGTAAGAGGAGGTATCCGCGAGTTGTCGCTGTGCCTCGGCAAGGTAGAGGTCAGTACGTCAGACTACAACAGCACCCCACTTATCGGCGGGTTTAATAATAAGGTTAGGATTAGTGCGGAGATATTTGGAGTAGGTTTGTTTAACATCAAGAGTGGTAAGTGCAAGGAACGCACTGCCAGTGGTGGTGGTAGAGACAGATACATTAGGGACAGGGATTTAGGAAAGTGGTGGACTACGTGGGAGAAAAGAGTTAGTTTGATCTTGAAGTAGGTTAAAATGGGAGAGAAGAGTTAGTTTGATCTTCAAGTAGGTGAAAAGGTCGGCACAACTTTAGGGGCCAAAGAGCCTGTACTGGTCTAAGCTCACCATTACCCCTGGGGTGAAGGAACAAACTTTTCTTGGAACTTTCCTATTAAATATGAACAAATACAGTCAAAAGAAAGCAATACCTTGGAGAGTACCACAACAGTACTAAAAATACACGGCCTCAGCAATGAACTAACTGGATAAAATAAGCTTCCGATGCCTTTATTTGTTTTTTTTTCCCACGTTTTTTTGGTCTTGAATACAGAAACCATATCCAGGTTGAAACATCAAAGTTACCCACCTGTACTGCTATCTGGGTGCCATTAGCAGTAGCTACTAATGCTACTTGCTGATGGTGCTGCACCACTTCTGCCGCATGAAGAGCTGCCAAAGCAGAGTCTCCGGTTACCATCCCATCTGATGTCACTATGGCAACCTGGCAAAACAAAGTTTAAAAATAAAAGTAAGTGAAGGCTGGCTTATATATAAACATTATCAAACCACTAGTCTCATTTCATTCTATAGAATTTTATTGCATAAATTGTCAACCTAGAATCTTAAAACCAATTATAAATAATTAATATGTAAAGAGGAAAATATTGTATTGTGACATTGTCATACTTCTTCCCTTATTTATGTATTTATTTATTTAAGCAGTACAGCAAATAAGCATGCAATGCTATCCATGAATATTATGTCAGGACTGTAAGAGCTGAGCATGAAATACACCTATTTAGTTTAGGTAATGTTCCTCATCATTCGATCACAACACCTTTAAAACTCTTTGCTAATGGTAGGACAAAGGGTTTTCACCAGAAAATCCACCAGCTATTCCCACCCAGACGTAGAGTGAACCACCCATTTGTTTGCTGATACATTATTTTCCTAATTTAAATGTTAATGACAATTTAGAAAATTCCAAATATGTTAGCAACAAATTACTTTGATTCTAAAAAGTTAAATCTTTCTGAGACTGACATTAGTGACAATCTCTTCTTTCATACAACTTTCTGTAACATTTCTTTGTAACACCATGTTTTTGCTTTCATGTTGCTTCACTAAAATGTTAATCCAAAATCATTTTTAATTTTTAAATTGATTATAAATATCGACAATTTTTTCAACTCTAGTGGGGAAAAATGGAGAAGCACATTAAGCAAAAAATGAAGTTGAAGTATACAAGAAAGTTTCTAATGAGTGTTGCAAAACAGGAAAGAAAAATGTTGAAAGTATAGAGAGAAGAAATTTCAGAACCTGGGGCTTTATTACCTAAAGGCACAGCCTCCACAGCGGTGAATAAATCTGAGGATGACCTAAAGACTACAAATAGAGGTGAGCTCATATTTTTGAGGATTGTACCCTTTGAGGTGTATCCAGAGACCACAGAAAAATCTGAAAACAAGAGCAAAAGTAGTCCTCTTGGTGAGTTGCTAACTTAAAATACTAACTGTATTTCTCTCACCACAGATCCTGGCCGATCTGCTGAGTATCTCCAGCACTTTGTTTGGATTAAGAATATTAAATTCAAGTGGTTGTTTAACAGGAAGGACTAAGTGGACACGTTCATGGGATGCTGCAAGTTATTGATGATTTCAAGTTTACAAAGAATTGAAAGAAACATTCAAACTAGGAAGCATTGGAATTGGCAAGCCTGGAAGTAAGAAAGGTGAATGACTATTTCAGCAACAGACAAACTGACACAGGAGTAGAATCAAGCAGCTACAGGGACAGTATTAGGAATTATTGTTGATGGTGCATTTAATTACAAAATATATTTTGAACATTTCTGATTATCTGCATTTTAATGGATGATGTAATGCATGACATACCTGCTGTGTTTCAGTACCATCTGCTGTCACCATGGTAACTGTATGAGCACCTGGTGATCCTGTGAGGTCACCTTCATGTGTGGGTACAGCAATTGTAGTACCATCCTGAGTTACCATGGTGATAGCTGTTCCCAGAGCCTGCAAGTCTTCATGCGATAGACTAACCTGCAATTAACAATGTTATTCTTTTAGGAAAATCTGGGATTGGTTACTGCAAAGTAATAAAAAAAAAATCCAAATTTAAAAAAAACAAATGAGTTTACAATGGTTCCATAAAGTAGGATTAATCACTGGGTATTCAGAGGGTTGATAACAACAGAAAGAGTATTTTAAAATTCATTTGTCTTCCATATTGATTCTGACAACAAATTAACCTACTAACACACACAAAATGCTGGACGAACTCAGTAGGCCAGGCAGCATCTATGGGAAAGAGTACAGTCGACGTTTCGGGCCGAGTCCCTGCTGACCTGCTGAGTTCCTCCAGCATTTTGGGTGTGTTGCTTGGATTTCCAGCGTCTGCAGATTTGCTCTTGTTTGTGATATTAAAGCTAAAAGCTTTCTCTTACCTGCTGAGTTCCATCCTGCGATATAAGTGCTACCTGAGATCCCAAACCATCTTGGGTTACCATGGTAACCTGGGTAGGAATTCCACCATCACCTTCCACACCCGACAGGTATGCAATACGCGACCTTTTCAATGGAGGTTCTACAACAGTGGCTAAGAATGAAATATACAGGATTAGAGCACCATTCAGCACAAATTCAAATAAAGCACGTCTCATGAGGGCATACATTCAAAACGTATTTAAAGATCATGGCTAGAGCCATCGAACATGGAAACAAACACTTTGGCCTGACTTGTCCATGCCAATTGAGATGTGCGTCTACACTGAAGGATGTAAATTCCATATATTTGATCAGATACTTTCACTTTCCTTCAGAGAGAGTTTGATCTTTTTATTTGAATGGAACCAAATTTCAGGAGCTGATTACAATATTTTATTAGAAGTGGCTGAGGACCCAACACCATTATCTTACACGAGACATAACTAGGGGCTGGTACTAAGCAAATTAGTTATATTAGCTTTAAAATAGATAATTTTCACCTTTTCTTTAAGACTTCTCAGCATCGTTATTTTTCTCTGTTACGCTCTACGGACTTGCCCTATGCGTGATTTACCTGGCCAACATTAGCCCTACACATGACATTACACTACATCCCATTTGATTCCATTAAATGATAACTGCCAGCTGCATCTTCCTTATGCTGGATTTGAAATTATGCCATCCATATTATCTAAATACTAAAGGCAATGAACAGCAGCAGTCCTAACATGATCCCAGAAACAACACCATGTAGGACCACTTCTATTAATACCAACTTCCTGCTTTGAAGGTCATCAGTTTTAAACAACATAGAAGTCTATTCTTCAATCCCTCTTTTGATTATGTGCAATACCTTGTTGAAAATTTCTGAAAATGCATGTGTGCAGATCCCCAGAATTTATGTCTCTCTATATTTTCAATTCCTTGGGCAGTGTCTCATGATCCCAGATTTCTGGCAGCCTCTGCAACCTCCATAACTGATCTCCAAAGCTTTTCTATGTTGAACTGCTTATCTCTTTCTCATGTCACAACTCTCCCTATCTCTCCGTCTCTGTTGAGTATGCATGAGCCTGCAAGAAAGGTGGAACTTTATCCACAATACCACTTGGTGCTTCAAGCCTGGAAAGGATTACACTTTCTAAACAATTTTAAAAGCCTTACTGCACACTTGTGCACAGCCATTATCAGAGACAAGGTGTAATCCTTCGAACACGTTATACAACAAAGAAACAGGTTCTTTGGCTCACCATGTACCCATTCACACTAATCCTACACTAACCCCAATTTATTCTCCTCAAATTCCAATCGATCTCCCCAAATTCTACCACTCACCTAGACGAGAGACAAATCCAGTGGCCAATTAACCTATTAACACCCACACCTGACGAAGATGGAAGCATCCGTAGGAAGCTCATGTAGTCAAGTGGAGAATATTCAGGATCAGAGTCAGGTTTGGTATTACTGTTTTATCCAATGTGAAATCTGTTGTTTTGCGGCAGCTGTACAGTGAGAAGTCACACTCAAACTCCATATGAGCACTAGAGATCAGTATTGAAACTGGAAGACTGGAGCTACAAGAGTGCAGCACCATCACACCCCTAACACTGACAACCCTTCATCAGAGCCAAGCACAGGTCTCACAGGTAACAACAACAATCGGGAATATTTATATTCACCATGAATGTATGGATAACACAAGTCTAGATATTTCAGAAGTGCTTAACACTCAAATTCAAGTTCAAGCTTAATGTCATGCAATCATACACATGTATACAGCCAATGAAACAACATCCCTCAAGGAGCAAGGTGCACAACACAATACAAATATCACACACAGCAGATAAAGTATTAACATGATAAAAAAATTATGTATCATATTAAAATACTTTTAACAGATTTTAAAAAGTACTTTGTATACTGCTACTGGTGCTGTCATAAATAATGTGTACTGGGTGGTAGCATCTCCAAGAGGACAATAACCTTGTCGTGGTTTGGAGGTTTGTGTGCCTCAATGACCCGGAGAACTATGCTGGTTGGAGTCAGGGCTTTAAGCCTCATCCCTTGGTAGGGCTAAACAGATCAAAGGGTAGAGGCCAAACTAAGAGTGATCCACTGGTCCTCCAGGTTCAGGGGTTCAGCTCAGGGCTAACAATGCTGACTGGTAAAACAAAATTGATATGGAAACTGCAATGAAGAATCCTTCTACCTCTGACTGCGATGGCATTCGACACTCCGTCCAGGCCTTGCATGACTGACAGAAGTGAAAACTGAGAGGAATCTACTTGCACAATGAAGGAAGCCCTAAACACCACCAGAGATAAAGGACCTTCATTACTGTCCTAAACACCAGCGACGTTTAGTAAGTTAGAGTGGTAGCAGGGTGTTCAGAAGTTCCACAGCTGAGGGAGAGAAGCTGTTACCCAGTTTAATAGTCTTCATTCTTATACTGAAGTACCTTCTGCCTGACAGAAGGAGATCACAGATTGTGGAACAGATTATAAGACAACTCATCATTACAACTAAAAGACCACTTCAAAGGAAGATTCCTGAAAAGGGAAACCTACTACCAAAGAGACTGCTTACACTGTGCCTCAGGAACCTACCTTGCTGTTGTTGCTCAAACAGGGCCTGCTCACTTTCCTCCGTTGCTTCCATGTCACCATGTGCAGTACGTTTATGCGTAGCTAGCGTAGAAGTCTGTCGGTATGTCTTTCCACAGTGGTTGCAGTTATATGGCTTGGAATGTGTGTGGACCACATGATGCTTATATAGGCTTGAGTATTCTGTGAAACATTTCCCACAGCCTGGTACTGTACAAACATAAGGCTTCTCTCCTGTGGATAAATCAGTCAGACAACATATCAACTTTCCATACCACAACCATACCACAATCTTTATTTCTATCTTTCTTACAACTAAACCACATTTTTATTATTATATGTTGTAATGTGTCAAATTGCTCATATCACTGAAACATTGTTACAGAATTAAAGCAAACTGCATATAGCTTAATTATTAGTCTTGAAAAATAAATGTTCATTGCCAAGACCCTCCAAATTACACTGATAATATTGCATCCAGTTTTCTGTCCTCTCGAGATCCTGCCCATTACTGCACTGTGGTATCAAAGAAAACTATAAGCCACAGTCAGGATATGAAATGAATATATCAGAAGAAACTTTTGTTTACGGTGAGGGCAAGGGACAAAAATACATAAGGATGTGGTTGAATAGGAGTAGTGACTACAGATACAAAAGTTAGGAAATGCATGGGCAGAAAGGGATGGTTGCAACTGCAAGGAAAAGGGTGTTTGGGGGTTCGGAGTAGAGTTGAAAGGGTAGATTGATATTGCTGGTGTAACACATAGAAGGTAATTGAAAGCACCACTGAATTTACATGAACTTGTGAAATCATTAAACTGCTTTCAGCACTGAATCCAAGAGAAAGAGATCACACACCTGGTATTGGCTCTGGACATTATTGGCAATCATACATAACCAATTTATGTCTGACACTGGAATGAGAATAATGGGATTAGACTATCTCAAAAAGAAGAGGAAACATTACCTCATTATTCCTATCTTTTTGAACTATTTATTTTGTAATTTTATTGTTTATGTCTGTGCACTGCACTGCTGCCACAGAACAACAAATTTCATATCCTACAAGACAATGATAGACCTGATTCTGAATCTGAACTACTTACATTATTTGGTTGAAAGTGCAATAGTGTTTACATCTCAAACATTTGCTCTGGCTTCAGTGGTGTTTATGTTGGCACAATAATCCTATAAAATGCCCTCATATTTAAATAATAGTCAATTAACAATATGCTCATTACCAGAACAAAGTTTCTGTGAATATCCATGATGGCAATCAATATTTTTACATGTTGGACTTAACCCTGCAATTCTGACCTTGTCATTCATGCCAGCTAGACCAGCAGAGGGGCATTCATTCATCAGGTGATGAATAGCGGGTATCAGTTCGTTTAGATTCATTGTATTTATTTAAAGTTATTTAAATGTCTGCGGCTTTTTTAAAATTCAATTTTATTCAAAAAAATTGCTCTAATAAGTTTTTGACAGCTGCTGAATGTTAGTTTATTCTATGTCAGCTAAACAGGAGGGGATAAGGCTCAATAGATTATGAATATTTTGGCTGTTTCATGAGCAAGATTCATTCTGCCCCTTCTCAATCCCATTTCCTGCACATTCTGTCACATCACAGGATTTGTAGGTCCTGATATTTGCCAGCTTTTTCCTTAAAGAAATTCTCGACAGGGAATTTGAACAGGTAAGAGATCTTATCAGCAAGCTCGTGTTATCACTGACCACAAAATCTGAGCCATGAAGTCCTTAAAAATATGATGTTCACATTGAATCAAAAAGCATTGTCTTTTCACATGAAACAAGGATACAAAATATGCCTCAAAAACCTTTTTGGGCTAAGACACTGTGTTCTACAAAATTAGGATTAAAACAAGCCAGTATATGTCCTGGAATTTTCTCCGCTAGTTCTAGTAAAACTGCAAAACCATTTTTCAATGAGAAACATTTGATGGCTTGATGGCTCTGGGCCTGGACTCACTGGAATTTAGAAGAATAAGGGAAGATCTCATTGAAACCTACCGAATGTTGAAAGGCCTAGATAAAGTGGATGTGGAGAGGATGTTTCCTATAGTTGGCGGGGGTGGGGGGGAAGAGTCTATGACCAGAGGACACAGCCTCAGAATATGTATATTATATATTACTTTAGCTTCATTTACTAGTGCTCAGCTTTGCAAATTACCTGTGTGAATTCTCATGTGGTTCTTGTAATTAGTAGCACTGGCAAACCCTCGACCACAGCCTGGTTCACAGCAGATGTATGGCCTCTCTCCTGTATGCGTTCTGATGTGAACTTTACGTATATTTGAAGTAGTAAAAGAACGGCCACATCCCTCAAATGGACACTTGAAAGGTCTTTCGCCTGTTGAAAAGCAGATACAATATTATTCAGAAAAGAAATTTAAAGCAAGACCCTTTGAATATTGCCGCACATCTTTGATTCAACGAGTAAGTTCACAAATCAAATCACGAAAACATAAGAAAATAGACCAGCAGGCCCTTTATTCAACATGATATAAGCCTGCTCCATTATTCAATATGATCATGGCTGAACTCTGTTGGCATCAACTCCTCTAATATACCAGTTTTCCATAATCCTCAATTACTACCTTAAAGACAAGACCATACAACACAGAGCAGGATCAAGCCATTTGGCCCATTAAGGATTCTCTGCCATTTCATCACAGCTGATCCATTTTCCCTCTCAACCTCATCATCTTGTCTTCTTTCTGTTACCTTTCAAGCCCTGGCTAATCAAGAACCTATCAAACTCCGCCTCAATGACCTGTCCTCCACAGGCACCTGCGGTAATGAATTTCACAGATTCACCAACCTCTGGCTAAAGAAATTCCTCCTCATCCCCGTTCTAAATGGACATCTCTCTATTCAGAGGCTGCGTCCTCTGGTCATAGACTCCTGCCATGATAGGAAACATCCTCTCCACATCCACTTTATTTAGGCCTTTCAACATTGGGTGGGTTTCAATGAGATCTCCCCTTATTCTTCTAAATTCCAGTGAGTCCAGCCCAGAGCCATCAAATGCTCCTCATACGATAACCCTTTCATTCCCAAAATCATTCTTGTGAACCTCCTCTGAACCTCCTCCAATATCAGCATATTCTTTCTTCGATAAGGGGGCCAAAACTGTTCACAATACACCAAGTGAGGCCTCACCTGTGCCTTATAAAGTCTCAGCAATATATCCTTGCTTTTACATTCTAGTCCTCATGAAATGAATACCAACACTGCATTTGCCTTCCTCACCACCAATTCGACCCGAAAGTTAACCTTTAGGGAATTCTACAGAAGGATTCTCAAGTTCATTTGCACCTCAGATTTTTGAATTTTCTCACTGTTTAGAAAACAGTTTAAGTTTTTATTCCTTCTACCAAAGTGCATGGCCATACACATCTCAATATTGTATTCCATCTTTGCCATTTCTTTGCCCATTCCCCCAATCTGTTCAAGTCCTTCCGTAGACACCCTGGTTCCTCAACACTATCAACCCCTCCACATATCTTCATATAAGCCACAAACTTGGCCTCAAAGCCATCAATTCCGTTATCCAAATCATTGACATACGATGTAAAAAAAAAGCAGTCCTAACGCTGACCCATCCATAAGGACCATGAGTTATCGGCAGCCAGCCAGAAAAGGCTGCCTTTATTCCCACTCTTTGCTTCCTGCCAGTCAGCCAGTCCTCTATTCATGCTATTATCTTTCAGTGATGCCATGGGCTCCTAACTCATTAAGCAGCCTCATGTACATCACCTTGTCAAAAGCTTCCTCAAAATCCAAGTTCACAACATCCACCAGTTCCCCTTTGACTATCTTGCTTGTTATTTCCTCAAAGAATTCCAACATTCATCAGCCAAGATTTTCCCTTAAGGAAAAATGCTGACTTTAGCCTATTTTATTATGTGTCTCTCCACAGACATTCTCGAAACAGAAGAAAAACCCCCAAAGAACGAATGACAGAAAAAAGACGCAAGAACCCCAAAGTCCCCTGCACCCTCCCACACACAAGCAGCGTCAACTCTCCCCCCTCCCCTGAGACCCAATTCTTAATAATCAGCTCCAGTATCATGCCAACTACTGAGGGCAGGCGAACTGGCCTATAATTAATTCCCTTTTTTCTGCCTTCTCCCTTCTTAAAGAGTGGAGTGACATTTACAATTTTCCAGCCCTCCAGAAGTATTCAACATCTAGTCTAGCGATACTTAAAAGATCATTAAAATGCCTCCACATTCTCTTCAGCTGCTTCTTTCAGAACCCTGGGGAGTAGTCCATCTGGTCCAGGTGACTTATCTACCTTCAGATCCTTCAGTTTTCCAAGCACCACCTCCCTAGTAATAGCAACTGCACCCACTTCTGCCCCCTGACACTCTCAAACTTCTGGCACACTGCTAGTGGCTTCCACAGTGAAGACTGGTGGCACCAAAGGCTGACTTCTCTCTCCCAGGTTATCAGCGAAACAGTTAAATTCTTCCTGCTCTAATGTCTCTATTTTCCTTTTCTGGGTGGCTGGAGTCCTATCGGGATCTTTGATCTACAGTGTTGCCGTTCCTGCAGCTCAGCGATTGGCTGCATTTCGGCATGTCCAGGTTTGGCCTGAAGTCAGGCATCTTTGGGGCCTGAGTGGCCCTGTGGACACAAATTCTTGCCAGCGAGCCGGTACATCAAAGACAGTGAGGGCAGCTGTCGGAAGGCTCTGCACTCAGTAATCGATTTGCCTATTCTCGAGTCGGGGAACTCAAATTAAAAAAGCAATGCTTCAGATTGACTGTAACATTAAAAGAGCGATTGTTGTCTACCCTGTCGCTGTGGAAGGAGAGATAGCTGTCTCTCCCTTGCCAGTGAGAGAGAGAACCTGTGGGAAGTCAAAATGTTGGAGCAAACAGCTACTTTTTGAGGGACTGTAGACCATGGTCTCTCTTTGGGGGGCTTTGCTGCTGCTTGCATGGTGGGTGATGGGAATCCTGATGCTTTATGTGAGAATAATTTGGGGAAGGGGGAGGGAGGAGGGTTGATGCTGTTTGTGTGTGGGAGGGAGCACAATCTGACTACTAATTTTTTACCAACAGAATAACACCACTGTCTTTGCCAACCTTCCTGTCCTTTCAATATAATGTGTATCCTCGGATGTTAAGCTCCCAATTGTAAGCTTTCAGCCACGACTCAGCGATGCCCAGAACGTCATACCAGCCAATCTCTAACTGTGCTACAAGATCATCTGACTTACTTCATATACTGCGTGCATCCAAATATAAACCTGTATTTGTTACCTTTTTAAATTTTGTTCCACGTTACACTGCAACTCATCCCACTGACTGCTATTTTTCCCTAACACCTACCTGCCTGTCCTTCCTAACAGGTTCACTACACACTGCATCTGCTTAAATACCGACTGCCCCATTTTCAGCCCTATCACTCCGGTTTCCACCCTCCCCCTGATAAATTTGTTTAAACCCTCACCAACATCTGTAGCAGCCCTGCCGACAAGGATATTGGTCCCCATCAAGTTCAGATGTAACCCGTCCCTTTTGTACAAGTCATACCTTACCCAGAAGAGATCCAGAAATGTGAAAGTTCAGCCACACATTCATCTGCCCAATCATCCTATTCTCACCTTCACTGGTGCATGGACAGGCAGTAATCCAGAGATTATTACCCTGGAGATCCTGCTTTACAGCTTTCTATCTAGCAACCTAAATTCTCTCTTCAGGACCTCCTCCCTTTTCCTACCCATGTCATTGGTGCTAATACATACCAAAACTACTGGCTGCTCACCCTCCCCCTTTAGAATGCCTTGGACCTAATATGAGATGTCCCTGATCCTTGCACCTGGGAGACAATATACCACCTGGGTGTCTCTATCACATCCATAGAATCTCACGTCTACTCCTCTAACTATAAAATCCCCTATCACTACTGTAGTCCTCTTCTCCCATCTTCCCTTCTGAGCCACAGCACCAGGGTCAGTGCCAGAGACCTGGTCACTGCAGCTTCCCCCGGTAGGTCCCCTCAACCCCCAACAGTACCCTAAGCGGTTTCCTTATTATTGAGGGGAACGGCCACAGGGTACTCTGCACTGGCTGCCCATTCCCTTTCCCTCTCCTGACAGTCACCTGGGTACCTGCCTTCTGCAACATAAGGGTGACTACCTCCCTGTAGCTCCTATCTCTCACTTCCTCTGTCTCCCGTATGAGCCAAAGGACATCGGGCTGCAGCTCCAGTTCCTTAACACGGTCTCTGAGGAGATGCAGCTCGGTGCACTTGGTGCAGATGAGGTTATCCAGGAGGCTGTAGGCCTCCCAGAATTCCCACATCTCACACAGAGAACACAACACAGCCCCTGGAGCCATCATCACTGCTCTAACTATGTACTAACAGATGAAGAATAAGGATTGAAGAAGATACTTACCAGATATGTTCCTCACCCAAACCTGTTCTCACCAAAGCCTGATGAACCAAAGCCTCCCCACTCTAACACTAGTCCACCCACCCAATGGCCACTTCATTATTTCACCTTTGATTATTGACTCCAGCATCTTGCCAACAATAGATGTTAAACTGATAAAGCTCCTTGCTTTCAGCCTTCCTCCTTTTGTGAACAAGGAATAATATTGCCTGTGTTTCTTATCTGGTACCCTCCCAGAATACAGCAGGTTTTCAAATTTTTCAACCAGTGGGTTTACATCTTTGTAGCCACATTCTTAAAACCATCTGGCTACAGGCCATCAGGTGCTGGGGTTTGTCCATCTTTAGCCCCAATTTACTTTACCATTCTCCACAAGATAATAATTGACAGAATTCCTAAACGCAACCCTCTCACTAACTTGTTATTACGTACATTTGAATTTTGGTCAGCTTTTCATCAATAGGAGCCTCACTATCAAACTGAACCCTGATCTCACCTGAGGTCTTGATTTTGATCACTTGGTTGCTGGGAAGATCAGGACTGAGGATACACAGTCCGGACTAAGCATAGTACGGACAGTTGTAACAAATTATATGTTTCAGCTGATAGCAAAACAACAAGTATATACTGTTATAATCCACAATACTCCAGGAAGGTGCTGTAGGGTCATTACATTACCTGTGTGAGTCCTAATATGTTTTTGTAAGTCTCCTGATGTTTTGAATGCTTTATTACACGTGTCTTCAGGGCATTTATATGGTTTTTCTCCTGTATGTGTTCTGGTATGGCTTTTCAATCCATAACCTGCAATTGAACAAAGGAACTATAATTTTGTTTACATTTTATTGAATACTTCTTGCAACTGGATTAAATTACCATTAAAATATACAAGAATGATTTAAAAATAAAGCTCAAATTAAAAAGGGAATGGCCTAGAAATTATACCACATGCACAACATTTTTAATTGGCTAAATGAAGAAATTTAAAAAAATCCCAACTGAGCACTTTATGCCCTGGTAACAACCTTCTGATTTTTTTGAGCCATGTCTTCTGTGTGAAAGATGCATAACTTTATTGAGACAGTTAATTATGTGCAGTGATGGCAAACAGTGCACAAAACTTAATATCACATCATGTGTGAAATACACTACAAACATGAAGCTCACGAGCAACAAGAATTGCAGACTAGAGAGGAATTTAGCTATCATGTGGTAGGAAGTCCAGAAAACACACTCAAAATATTCCTCATGAAAGATGAAAGAAATGCATGCATATTTAGAATATCCCACTAATTTAATTTCTTTCTGATTTTAAGTCAGTTTCCTGATCTCCTGAATCAGGAATATTTCCGTGGATACAAGCCACTCTTCCACATTTTGTTCAGCTTGACCATCTTCCATCCTAAACATCAAGACTATTCATAGTAACCTAATATCACCATGTTGAAAGTCATTGTGTGGGAATTTGGCAAAATAACGTTCTTCTTTATCTGGATGGTCTGGTTGCAGCTAGATAAATTAACTAAATATAAAGTGTGGAACCATCTACTTAATGGCAAGTAAGGTGAAAATAAATCCAGAAGGTTTCTACAGTTATATTAATAGCAAAAGGATAGTGAGGGATAAATTTGATCCCTTAGAGAATCAGAGTGGACAGCTATGTGTGGAACCAAAAGAGATGGGGGAGATTTTGAACAATTTCTCTTCTTCGGTATTCACTAAGGAGAAGAATATTGAATTGTGTAAGGTAAGAGAAACAGGTAGGGAAGTTATGGAAACTATGATGATTAAAGAAGAGGAAGTACTGGCGCCTTTAAGGAATATTACAGTGGGTAAGTCTCTGGGTCCTGACAGGATATTCTCTAGGACATTGAGAGAAGTTAGTGTAGAAATGGCAGAGGCTCTGACAGAAATATTTCAAATGTCATTAGAAACGAGGATGGTGCCAGTTGATTGGCGTATTGCTCATGTTGTTCCATTGTTTAAAAAGGGTTCTAAGAGTAAACCTAGCAATTATCGGCCTGTGAGTTTGACGTCAGTGGTGGGTAAATTGATGGAAAGTATTCTTAGAGATGGTATGTATAATTATCTGGATAGACAGGGTCTGATTAGGAACAGTCAACATGGATTTGTACATGGAAGGTCATGTTTGACAAACCTTATTGAATTTTTTGAAGAGGTTACTAGGAAAGTTGACGAGGGCAAAGCAGTGGATGTTGTCTATATGGACTTCAGTAAGGCCTTTGACAAGGTTCCACACGGAAGGTTAGTTAGGAAGGTTCATTGTTAGGTATTAATATTGAAGTAGTAAAATGGATTCAGCAGTGGCTGGATGGGACACGCCAGAGAGTAGTGGTGGATAACTGTTTGTCAGATTGGAGGTCGGTGACTAGTGGTGTGCCTCAGGGATCTGTACTGGGTCCAATGTTGTTTGTCATATACATTATTGATCTAGATGATGGAGTGGTAAATTGGATTAGTAAGTATGCAGATGATACCAAGATAGGTGGAGTTGTGGATAATGAAGTAGGTTTTCAAAACTTGCTGAGAGATTTAGGCCAGTTAGAACAGTGGGCTGAAAGATGGCAGATGGAGTTTAATGCTGATAAATGTGAGGTGCTACATTTTGGTAGGACTAATCAAAATAGGACATACATGGTAAATGGTAGGGCAGTAGAACAGAGGGATCTAGGAATAATGGTGCATAGTTCCCTGAATGTGGAATCTCATGTGGATAGGGTGGTGAAGAAAGCTTTTGGTATGCTGGCCTTTATAAATCAGAGCACTGAGTATAGGAGTTGGGATGTAATGTTAAAATTGAACAAGGCATTGGTAAGGCCAAATTTGAAGTATTGTGTACAGTTCTGGTCACCAAATTATAGGAAAGATGTCAACAAAATAGAAAGAGTACAGAGAAGATTTACTAGAATGTTACCTGGGTTTCAGCACCTAAGTTACAGAGAAAGGTTGAACAAGTTGGGTCTTTATTCTTTGGAGCGTAAAAGGTTGAGGGGGGACTTGATAGAGGTGTTTAAAATTATGAGGGGATAGATAGAGTTGACGTGGATAGACTTTTTCCATTGACAGTGGGGGAGATTCAAACAAGAGGACATGATTTGAGAGTTAGGGGGCAAAAGTTGAGGGGTAACATGAGGGGGAACTTCTTTACTCAGAGAGTGGTAGCTGTGTGGAACGAGCTTCCAGCAGAAGTGGTAGAAGCAGGTTCGATATTGTCATTTAAAGTAAAATTGGATAGCTATATGGACAGGAAAAGAATGGAGAGTTATGGGCTGAGTGCAGGTCAGTGAGACTAGGTGAGAGTAAGCATTTGGCATGGACTAGAAGGGTCAAGGTGGCCTACTTCCGTGCTGTAATTGTTATCTGGTTATGTGGTTATATTTTCACAGTAGATTGATTTACACCCCAATTTCCTTATATTCAAAACCAAAAATATATTTTACAACTTGACTAATCCAACACATCTTTTCCAGTGCATTTATTTCCCTTTCTCTGCAAATGAAACCTTACTTTCTGCAAAGGACATGCTTCTGACATTACCTGTTGCAAATGCTTTTCCACAGCCCGGTTGCTCGCATCGGTACGGCCGATCGCCTGTATGCGCCCGTTCATGAACCTGCAAAGTTGAGGAAGTAAAGTGCTTTAAAGCTCATCACTCCTTCACATATCTGTCACAATGCTATAAATAGTAAAGCAGATTTTGAACAACAAGCACTAATCTGAACTGATGTTAACGGGATGCTGTTTTTTGAATTAAGAATTCAACAGCTTACTGAACATCAGCCACACTTAGGTTCACTATCCACATCTGATGTTGGTCCAAGTGCCTCTCCATGAGTAACTGTATACTTTTATTAAAATTCCTCAATTTTCTCTTCTGCTATTGCTGTATCCTCCTTCCTTGGCTCCTATGTTATAAATCCATGATCTGGCGATCATTCATGCAATGATTTTGACAGTGCCAGTGAACCTATAACGCATAGTAAGCACCAACATAAAGTGATAGTGGAAACATGAAATAAATGTGAAAATGCTGGAATGCATCAGCATGTCAACCAGCATTTATGGAAAGAGAAATAAGGGTTACTGCTAAAAGTTGCAATCCCTTTGCCGTCAGCAGCATTGGTACAGGTGAAGAGAGTGTATGAGGAACTATTCTAGACAGTGACCTGAAATGTTAACTCCATTTCTCTTTCCTTAGACGTTGCCTGACCTGCTGAACGTTTCCAGATTATCTGAAAGCATCAACCTGCTGTTCTGGTCCAGTACCATGTGAGATTCACTGACAAGGTTGGCATTTCTTTACCACTCATAAATGACTTGAGAAAATAATAGTGGAGATAACAAGATAATGGTGGAAAATAATAGATATTACTTCTCGAACTGCTGTAAGTATGTAGGGAAGATGCTGTCATTGTGTCATTAGCAAGTACTTCAATCAAATGAGGGTCTATTTTTTACCCCAGCTAGTGCTATCAAAGTGCAGCACACAGCATGTGTTGCTGGATAATAATTAGAGGTGAAATTGTGCTTTTGCGTCAAAGGAGACAAATGAATGCCAACCTTCAAGCATTTTTTTTTTATATGACTTCTTTCCCAATCCATTTTATTTATCTCAGGTTCCCATCACCACCCTCTAGTAACTTAAATGGGAAAGCTGGAAGCAAAGTATGTTAAAAGGAGTGGGGAATAGAGTGCCTGGTGAGCCAGATGCCAAATCATTGGGATTTCCAAACAATTTGGTAGAAGATTATCACATCAGAAGTCCATTTATCTTATTCTCCACCCACCTTCTCCAATACTCCCAACAAGATATTCTTCCATTCAGATGGTGGATAATTTTCATATACCTACTTTGGTTCTATACCCCGTTACACCAATAACTAAAATAAAAACTATCAACCTCAGCTTTGAAATTTTTATTTGACCTTACCTTGTTGACTTCTTGGAAAAAGTGAGAGACACAGTATTCTAGATATTCCTCTGCACATTGTATGAAGCATCATGTCACAGGGGAATGCCATACTAGATCTACTATTATGTAACGAACCAGGTCAGGTCACAGATCTCTCAGTGGGTGAGTACCTGGGGGACAGTGACCACCGCTTCCTGGCCTTTAGCATTATCATGGAATCGGAGAGGAGAGGAAAATTTTTAATTGGGGAAGGGCAAATTATGAGGCTATAAGGCTAGAACTTGCAGGTGTGAATTGGGATGATGTTTTCGCGGGGAAATATACTATGGACATGTGGTCAATGTTTAGGGATCTCTTGCAGGATGTTAGGGATAAATTTGTCCTGGTGAGGAAGATAAAGAATGGTATGGCGAAGGAACCATGGGTGACAAGTGAGGTGTAAAATCTAGTCAGGTGGAAGAAGGCAGCATACATGAGGTTTAGGAAGTAAGGATCAGATGGGTCTATTGAAGAATATAGGGTAGCAAGAAAGGAGCTTAAGAAGGGGCTGAGGAGAGCAAGAAGGGGGCATGAGAAGGCCTTGGCGAGTAGGGTAAAGGAGAACCCCAAGGCATTCTTCAATTAAGTGAAGAATTAAAGGATGACAGGAGCGAAGGTAGGACTGATTAAAGATAAAGGAGGGAAGATGTCCCTGGAGGCTGTGGAAGTGAGCGAGGTCCTCAATGAATACTTCCCTTCGGTATTCACCAATGAGAGGGAACTTGATGACGGTGAGGACAATATGAGTGAGGTTGATGTTCGGGAGCATGTTGATATTAAAGGAGAGGAGGTGGTGGAGCTTTTAAAATACATTAGAACCGATAAGACCCCGGGGCCTGACGGAATATTCCCCAGGCTGCTCCATGAAGCGAGGGAAGAGATTGCTGAGCCTCTGGCTAGGATCTTTACCTCCTTGTTGTCCTCGGGAATGGTCCTGGAGGATTGGCGGGAGGCGAATGTTGTCTCCTTGTTCAAAAAAGGTATCAGGGATAGTCCAGGTAATTATAGACCAGTGAGCCTTACGTCTGTGGTGGGAAAGCTGTTGGAAAAGATTCTTAGAGATAGGATCTATGGGCATTTAGAGAATCATGGCCCGATCAGGGACAGTCAGCATGGCTTTGTGAAGGGCAGATCATGTCTAACAAGCCTGATAGAGTTCCTCGAGGAGGTGACCAGGCATATAGATGAGGGTAGTGCAGTGGATGTGATCTACATGGATTTTAGTAAGGCATTTGACAAGGTTCCACATGGTAGGCTTATTCAGAAAGTCAGAAGGCATGGGATCCAGGGAAGTTTGGCCAGGTGGATTCAGAATTGGCTTGCCTGCAGAAGGTAGAGGGTGGTGGTGGAGGGAGTACATTCAGATTGGAGGATTGTGACTAGTGGTGTCCCACAAGGATCGGTTCTGGGACCTCTACTTTTCGTAATTTTTATTAACGACCTGGATGTGGGGGTAGAAGGGTGGGTTGGCAAGTTTGCAGATGACACAAAGGTTGGTGGTGTTGTACATAGTGTAGAGGATTGTTGAAGATTGCAGAGAGACATTGATAGGATGCAGAAGTGGGCTGAGAGGTGGCAGATGGAGTTCAACCCGGAGAAGTGTGAGGTGGTACACTTTGGAAGGACAAACTCCAAGGCAGAGTACAAAGTAAATAGCAGGATACTTGGTAGTGTGGAGGAGCAGAGGGATCTGGGGGTACATGTCTGCAGATCCCTGAAAGTTGCCTCACAGGTAGATAGGGTAGTTAAGAAAGCTTATGGGGTGTTAGCTTTCATAAGTTGAGGGATAGAGTTTAAGAGTCACAAGGTAATGATGCAGCTCTATAAAATTCTGGTTAGGCCACAATTGGAGTACTGTGTCCAGTTCTGGTTGCCTCAGTATAGGAAGGATGTGGAAGCATTGGAAAGGGTACAGAGGAGATTTACCAGGATGCTGCCTGGTTTAGAGAGTATGCATTATGATCAGAGATTAAGGGAGCTAGGGCTTTACACTTTGGAGAGAAGGAGGATGAGAGGAGACGTGATGGAGGTATGCAAGGTATGAAGAGGAATAGATAGAGTGGACAGCCAGTACCTCTTCCCCAGGTCATCACTACTCAATATAAGAGAACATGGCTTTAAGGTAAGGGGTGGGAAGTTCAACGGCGATATTAGAGGAGGTTTTTTACTCAGAGAGTGGTTGGTACGTGGAATGCACTGCCTGAGTCAGTGGTGGAGGCAGATACACTAGTGAAATTTAAGAGACTACTACACAGATATATGGAGGAATTTAAGTTGGGGGCTTATATGGGAGGCAGGGTTTGAGGGTCGACACAACATCGTGGGCCGAAGGGCCTGTACTGTGCTGTACTATTCTATGTTCCATGCAAGACTATTACCACATAAAACCTTAACCCTTTCCTTTCTGTTACAGAGGTGTATTTTTTTTTTACAAGGAAACTGCTCATTCCTTTCATAACTTACAAAGATAAGCAAAGAGAATCACAGGTTATGTGGCTGGTGTAGGAAAGTGGCACTGAGAAAAAGGATTAGCTATGACCCATATTGAGTATCACAGCAGGCATGGGGACAACCTGTTACCATTTGTTTTTCTTGCATTCTAAGTGCAGAAAAACTATATGCACAGTTAATAATGTTCTCCATTAGATAGTAATGACCTCTTGCTTCATGCTTTTAAGACAGGGGTAGGCAACCTAGGCAAAGGTATTTTGACTGGCCCTTGAGCAAATATTGAGATACTATGCTTATCCGGCCCACGAGCGATTTTTTTCCCCCTTATTCTGCCTGTTTCACGCGACCACACTGACGGACATGCATGGCGTCTTGTTACACTGGCCCCAGGTTCTGTTTTGTTCCAAACCAAACACTGGTACACTATATACGAATGACGGGAAGGCAGCCTACCTTATTAATATGTATTAGATACTCTCCGTGCACATGCAGGTTTTCAGATAGGATCATTCAAATTTATAAACAGAAACAGCGTTACTGTGTTTTAACAAGAAATCCATGCTAAATATCCAGATATTTACATATGATACGATACTTGTTCAATAACTCGTGTTTCGAAATAAAATCAAAGAAAAAAAATTCCAATGGCAATGAATGCAAAACGCAGGAAGGTAGACACTGAGTGCCGAAAAAGCAGTGAAAATGAAGGAAATACCCGTGCCAGCTACGAAGTCTTAAAACGGATTGCAGAAAGATGAAGCCTTTTACAAATGGAGAGTTTGTCAAAGAATGTTTACTGGCAGTGGTGGATATTGTTTGTCCTGAAAAGAAATCTTTATTTGCATCTATCAGCTTGTCAACAAGAACAATCACACGGCCAGCTGAAGAAATGTCAGCAGATGTTAAAAGTTGTTTAAGGGATGCCTGCAACGAATTGCATTTTTTTTCAATTGCGCTTGATGAGAGTACAAACTTGAGAGTCACTGCTCAACTTGCAGTGTTTGTGTGAGGAGTGACCTCAACTTTTCACATTTTTGAAGAGTTTATTCAATTAATTCCTATGAAGGACACAGTTACTGGAACAGACACTTTTGAAGCT
Organism: Mobula birostris; assembly: GCF_030028105.1. Classification (NCBI taxonomy): domain Eukaryota; kingdom Metazoa; phylum Chordata; class Chondrichthyes; order Myliobatiformes; family Myliobatidae; genus Mobula; species Mobula birostris. The sequence continues at coordinate 53,708,258 of NC_092383.1, read as the reverse complement.
TTGTTGAACATGATGTCAGAAATGAAACTTAATGTGTCGAAGCTAATTGGCATCACAACTGATGGGGGACCAGCAATGGTGGGACAGAAAAACTAAACTGAGTTCTTTGATTACTAATTGGTGTCCTTGGTTAAGCACAAATGATTTTCTAGCATGTGTTATTCATTAAATTGAGGCAAAACATAACTAGATGTATTTAAATGGATAATTTCCATATTTCAAGATTTTTATGGCACTTGTCTGGCCCACCGTCCACTCATTAATACACGATCCAGCCCACAGAGGCAAAAAGGTTGCCGACCCCTGTTTTAAGATAATCTCATGGTACATTTCAAGTGGTGTGAATGTTAAGTTCAAACACATATCTAATTCATTCATCAACTGTAACTCCAGGCTTCTGTGTTAATTTCAATTCCCCACATTGTAATTTGCACTAGAAAATAAAGTCAAATGAAAAGTTGAAAGAAGAACTTTGTACCATTTGTTCATTCAAGCCATACTTGTCTTTATTTCTGATCAAGCCTAAGCTCATCTGAAACAGGCAGAAGCAGTAAATGCTTAAGTGGGATCTCTGGATCTTGTTAAATCCAGAGAAGTTCCATGGACTCATGAGCTTTGTGTATGGGGTGCCATTGTGAAATGGATATTTAAATAATCCTTGCATGTCCCACTCTTTCTCTCAGCAATTCATATTCCATTATTATTTTGCAAAGTGATTAAAACCACAAGTAACTCATATAATTTTATGTATTGAGGTCAGACTATTAACAAGTATTTTATAACCACTCAGCAGCTCAAAAAAGGTGATAGAGTTAATTATGTTGGTAATGTTATGTTACATTACACTGTAATATAATCAGTCCCAACCATTCAGCTAATTAGCAGAACTGCATTTGCATTTCCCCGATATGAATCTTAAAAAACTGATCATCTTAACTTAATCTTTTAGATTTTGACATTTTCAGCTCTCACTCTACAAGTCCTTTCCTCTAGATTTTCATTTATTTATAAAATGTTGAATTCCCAAGGTTTCTCCATCCTGATGGAACATCATCAACTTGAAACATAAACTTTGTTTCTCTTTGCATGGATGCTGTCTTCTGAGTACATCCAACGTGGTCTGTCTTAAACTCAGAGCTTCAACAGATGCATCAACTACAAAAACATTGTCAAAATCAAGGGCAGGTAGGTTTTAATAAATTACTAACTTAGCAAGGATAGTTATAATTATTAAATTTGTTCTTACAATATGAAAAGTTAGATATTTAAAATTATTGTTCTAAATAAAATTGACCTTTCTTTGACCTTTTGAATCACATAATTCCATTGATAGTTTTGTAAAACAATATAACAAAATGATATATAGTAAAGAATCGTCAAGCATTAATGGAATCAATAGAATAATTATAACAGAAATGGAGAATGAAAAGAGAACTGATACAATAGATGGCCTATAAAATCAGATTTTCATTCTGTTGTATATTCAAATACAGAGAGAACTGATGCAATAGATGGCCTATAAAATCAGATTTTCATTCTGTTGTATATTCAAATGAAGAGAGAACTGTTGCAATCTTGTCCTTCCTGTAAGTAGGTGAGTAAAACTGCACACAATACTATAAATTAGGTCTCATCTACATCTTACACAACTTCAACATAACATCCCATTTCCTGTACTCAATACTTTGATTTATGAAGGCCAACGTGCCAAAAGCTTTCTTTACAACCCTGTCCACCTGTGCAGCCACTTTCAATACATTATGGACTTGTAGTCCCAGATTCCTTTGTTCTACTACACTTTCCAGTGCCCTTCTGCTCAATGTGTAAGACCTACCCTGGTGCACCCTTCCAAAGTGCAACACCTCACACTTGTCTGCATTAAATTCCATCTGCCATTTCTCAGCCCATTTTTCCAGCTGATCCAGGTCCCGCTGCAAGCCCTGACAGTCTTCTTCACTGTCCACTACACCACCAATCTTGATGTTGTCTGAAAATTTAGTTAACCACATTATCATCCAAGTAGTTGATATAGATGACAAACAGCAATGGACCAGCACCGATCCCTGCCACACTCCATTAGTCACAGGCCTCCAGTCAGAGAGGCAATCATCTACTACCACTCTCTGGCTTCTCTCGCAAAGCCAATGACTAACTCAATTTATTACCTCACCTTGAATGCAAAGCAACTGAACCTTCTTGACCAACCTCCCATGCAGGACCTTGTTCAGTGCCTTGCTGAAGTCCATGCAGACATCAGAACATAACAACATGAGAAATGGGAGCAGGAGTAGGCCATCTGGCCTGTCGAACCTGCTCCACCATTCAATAAAATCATGACTGATCTGACCATAGACTCATCTCCACCTAACTGCCTATCTCCATAGCCCTTAATTCCCCTACTATGCAAAAATCTATCCAACCTTGTCTTAAGTATATTTCACTTTGCCAGACAACATTCACTGCCTCAAATTTCCTGGTAACGTTCTCAAAAAAAAGTCTATAAGATTGGTCAGACACAACCTACCATGCACAAAGTCATGCTGACTATCCCTAATCAGTCCATGTCTATCCAGATACTCATATATCCAGTCCCTTAGAATACATTCCAATAACTTTACCGCTACTGATATCAGGCTCACTGGTTTATCTTTAGAGCCTTTCTTAAACAGAAGCACAACGTTAGCTATCCTCCACTCCTCCAGTACCTCACCTGTCGCTAAGGATGATTTAAGTACTTCTGCTAGGGCCCCTGCAATTTCTTCACTTGCCTCCCTCAGGGTCAGAAAGAACACCTGGTCAGGCCCTGGGGAATCGTCCACCCTGATTTGCCACAAGACAACAAACACCTTTTCCTCTGTAATCTGCATAGGGTCCTTGACCTTGCTGCTGCTTTGCCTCACTTCTACAGACTCTGTGCCTAAGTCCTGAGTAAATACAGATAAAAAATATCCATTTAAGATCGCCCCCATCTCTTTTGGCTCCATGCATAGATTACCATTCTGATCTTCCAGAGAACCAATTTTGTCCCTTGCAATCCCTTTACTCTTACCATTTCTGTAGAAGTCCTTAGGATCTCCTTCACCTTGTCTGATAGGGTAACCTATGCCTTCTTTTAGCCATCCCCGATTTCCTTCACGTGTTCTCTTGCATTTCTCATACCCCATAAGTACCTCATTTGTTCCTACCTGCCTATACCTGCTACGCACCTCCTTTTTTTTCTTAACCAGGAAATCAATATTATTCAAAAACCAGTTAACTGCTATCCTTGCCTTTTATTCTGATAGACACATACAAGCTTTGTACTTTCAAAATTTCACTTTTGAAGTCCTCCCACTTACCGAGTACACTTTGCCAAAAAACAGCCTGTCCCAATCCACACTTCTTGGATCTTTTCTGATTCTCCAGTTTAGAATCTCAACCTGCAGACCAGACCTACCTTTTTACATCATTACTTTCAAACTCATGGCATTGTGATCACTCGTTGCAAAGTGTTCCCCTACACAAACTTCTGTCTCCAGCCTGTCTCATTCCCTAATAGCAGATTAAGTATCACACATTGGGACTCTACATACTGATTAAGGAAACTTACCTGAACACATTTGACAAACTCGATCGCATCTAGTCTTTTTACAGAATGGAAGTCCCATTCAAATGTGGAAGTTAAAATCACTACTATAACACATTATGCTTCTTGCAAAAGTCTGTGATCTCTTTACAAATTTGTTCCTCTATATCACCTCCCCTCCTACTCTGTCACAATGGAACCCCGGAACAATGGAATATTGAGCTGCCTCTCTTGCACCATGTCTCACTAATGGCTACAATATCATAATTCCAGGTGCTGATCCATGCCATGAGTTCATCTGCCTTTCTTACGATACTTTATACTTCTTCAATTGAAATATACGCAGCTCAGGGCATTATCCACACCATGATCGACCTTTTGATTCCTGACTTTGTCTAAGGTCTTAACAACATCTGCCTCTACAACCTATCCACTAACTGTTCTGGTGGTCTGGTTCCCATCCCCCTGCAACTCTAGTTTAAACCCCACAGTGCAGCACTAGCAAACCTTTCCGCTAGGATATTAGTCCCCTTCCAGTTCAGATGTGAATCATCTCTTCAGTAGAGGTCCCATTAATCTGGAAGACAGCCCAATGATCCACACATCTTATGCCCACCTTCTAACACCACTCCTTAGCCACATGTTAAACTGTACAATCTTCATAATTCTGGCCTTGCTAGCACGTGGCAATGGTAGCAATCCTGAGATTACAACCCTGGAGGTCCTGCCCTTTAACTTAGCACTTAACTCCCCGAACTCCCTTTACAGAACCTTGTCACTCTACCTTCCTACTATGTCATTGGTACCTACATGGATCGTGACCTCTGGCTGCTCACCCCCCATCTTAAGAATGTTGAGGACTTGATCCGAGATGTCCGGGACCCTGGCACCCTGGAGGCAATATATCATCCAGGAATTTTGTTCTTGTCCACAAAACCTTCTTTCTGATTCCCTATCTAATGAATTCCCTATCACCACAGCTCACCTCTTCTACCCTTCTGAGTCACAGGGTCAGACTCCTGACCGCTGTGACTTTCCCCTACTACGTCATCCCACCTAATAGTATCCAAAGATTTATACCTGTTGTTGAGGGGGGTGGCCACAGGGGTACTCTGCACTGGTTGTTTAACTCCTTTCCCCTTCCTGATTGTCACCCAGTTTCCTGTGTCCTGCATCTTGGGTGTAACTATCTTTCCATATCCTATCACCACCTCAGTCTCCTGAATGATCAGCAGTTTACCCAGTTCCAGTTCCTTAACATGGAGTATTAGAAGCTGCAGCTGGTTGCACTCTTGTAGGTGTAGTCATCAGGGATACTGGAGGACTCCCTACTTCCCACATCCACTATACTGCCTGGCATCCCTACTGCTCTAACAGACAAATATAATGAAGAAAATAATAGATACATTTAAAAAAATCTACCTGCCATTTTTCACCTTCTTTCGCTCAAGCCTCTCCTCACTGAAGCCTTAAAATCCCCACTCAAACACTGAAACTCCCGCGAAGCATTGCTTTTTAACGCACATTCGCCAGCCCGAATGAGTTGCTTCTCTCATTCCCGATCTCTGATTGGCCACTGTTCAAATGCAACAACTCCCGTGAAGCACTGCTTTTTAATCCACACTAGCCAAACTCTCGTTCGCGATCTCTGATTGGCCGCCATTCGAACACAACAACTCCCGCGAAGCACTGATTTTTAATGCACACTAGCCAACCTGAATGAGTCACTCCTCTCATTCCCAATCTCTGATTGGCCACTGTTTGAACACATCTCCCGCAAAGCACTGATTTTTAATGCACACTAGCCAAACTCTCGTTCTTGATCTCTGATTACCGCTGTTCGAATGCCTGTAAACATGTTAGAGGCTAATCTCAATGAGACTGCTAATTAGGGCCTGTTATATTATATTCTATCAGTCAAACTCAGATCTCAAAGGTTAAGAGAAATTGCACCGCTCTTGTCTTTTAGTAAATATCTGCTAAATTTAAATATGTACATAAATGAATGGGTGAAGGGTAAGCACTCTCCAGAAGTAAGACCATGAACATAAGACGTGTCTTTACCTTTAAATGATGTGCAGTTGTGTAGAGCCGCCCACAGCCCTCAAACCCACAGCGGAATGCCTTCTCCCCTACTTGCTGGCCTTTTGCACTGACTCGAACTTCACCATCAATCACCAGCTGTTTAGGAATAAGAAGGGGGAAAAGTATTTTTAAATCTATTAAATCAATTTCTAAAGAACAGCACCCATGCATACCTGGACTTTCATGAGAGATTAAGCTAAAATATTATAAATGTTTAAAAAGTACAAATCATTTCAAGAATTAGTTTTCATGCTTGCTGTTTTGGGAGATTTCTCAAGATACTAGAATCTATGTACACAGTATAATCGTAGATTTGACGTGAGAGAGGCTGTTAAGCAATAACTATGACACAGTATACACTTAAAAACTCAAAATGAAAATGTTCTCATAATTTCTCCTGCATTGATGATAAATATCTCAGCAGTTCAATTTATGCAGATTACTTGGAGAAGCAGCAAAAGAACGTATTAGCAGCAAGGGCAGATGCTTAAAATAAATAAATTGATTAATTTCTCTGTCAATTGTACTTGTATGTGCAGCAGACATTGATGCCAGATTTCCCCAATAAGAATAGACAAATAAAACTAACAGTCAAAGAAATTTGTGCATGGTAGGTCATGTCTGACCAATCTTATAGAGTTGTTCAAGGAAGTTACCAGGAAAGTGGATGAAGGTAAGGTATCTACATGGACTTTCATGAGACGTTGGTCAAGAAGGTTCAGACACTCAGCATTCAAGATGGATTAGACATTAGCCTTGTGGTGAAGCCAGAAAATGGTGGTAGTTGGTTGCCTTTCTGACAGGAGGCCTGTGACTAGTGGTGTGCCGCAGGGATCAGTGCTGGATCCGTTATTGCTTGTTACCTATTTCAATGGTCCGAATGATAATGTGGTTAACTGGATCAGCAAATTTGCAGATGACACCAATATTGGGGGTGTAGTGAACAGCAAAGAAGGCTGTCATGGCTTGCAGAGGAATCTGTGTCAGCTGGAAAAATGAGTTGAAAAAATGGCAGAAGGAATTAAATGCAGACAAACACTTCGGTAGGACAAATGAGGGTAGGTCTTACACAGTATACGGTAGAGCAGTGACGAGTGTGGATCTGGGAATACAGGTCCATAATTCATTGAATGGGGCATCACAGGTAGATAGGGTCATAAAGAAAGCTTATGGCACATTGACCTTCATAAATCAATGTACTGAGTACAGGAGAAGCTGTACAAGATGCTAGTGAGGCCTAATTTGGAGTATTGTGTGCAGTTTTGGTCACCTACCTGCAGGAAAGATGTAAATAAGGTTGAAAGAGTACAGAGAAAATTTACAAGGATGTGGCCAGGTCTGGAGGACCTGAGTTATAAGGAAAGATTGAATAGGTTAGGACTTTATTCCTTAGAACATAGAAGATTGAGAGGAGATTTGATAGAGGCATAAAAAATTAGGAGGGGTATAGATGGGGGGGATGCAAGCAGGCTTTTCCCACTGAGGTTGGGGGAAACTACAACCAGGGGTCGTGGGTTAAGGGTAAAAGGTGAAAAGTTTAAAGGGAACATAAGAGGAAACTTCTTCACACAGAGGGTGGAATGAGCTGTCAGCACAAATGGTGCATGTGAGCTCGATTTCAACATTTAAGCGGTTTGGAGAGGTACATGGATGGGAGGGGTGTGGAGGGCTGTGGTCCCTGGGCAGGTCAATGGGAGCAGATAGTTTAAATGGTTCGGCATGAACTAGAGAGGCTGAAGGGCCTGTACAGTACTGTACTTCTCTATGTCTCTGTGACACAAAATAATATTTTGTAAATACTGTGCTGTACTGTACTTCTCTATGTCTCTATGACAGTAAATAATATTTTTAAAGACTGTGCTGTACTTCTCTACGTCTGTGACACAAAATAATATTTTGTAAAGACTGTGCTGTACATCTCTATGTCTCTATGACACTAAATAAGACTGAAGGTGCCTTGATATTGCAGATAAACCTTCAATCAAAATTACATCTCAACTCCCAGCAAGTAGTTAATGGATCACTCAACTGCCATTAGCATGTTACAATACCCAATGCAAAATACTTGTTTTGTTAAAACTATATCAAAAAGTTGTGCCTTTATTACATGTTTGGATATTACCCACGAAGTCTCCCACTGGCAGTTCATTGATGCATATTTAAAAGCATAATAAAGTAATACCTGCATAGGTTTGTCCTTTTTCGTATCAGAGGGCAGTCCAGTGGTACTGCTGACTCCTTCATCTTCCTCAGACACCTGATAAAATAGATGTATATAACTACTGCCACTTTACTGCCACAGAACCTGAAGGGGAACTAATATCCTTGCTCGAGCTGTTGGGGAGGGTTTAAATTAACTTGGCAGGGTGGTGGGAACCACAGTGATAGAGCTGAGCATGGGGCAGTTGGTATACCAGTAGATGCAGTGTGTAAGATTGTGAGGAAGGACAGGCAGATGATAGGGCAAAATTGCAGTCAGTGGGATGAGCTGAAGTGTAATATCGGGGCAAAATCGAAAAGGATGATGAATACAGGACTAAAGGCAGTATCTGGATAAGGTAGATGATCTTGAGGCGCAGTTAGTGATTGGTAGGTATGACGTTGTGGGCACCTCTGAGCCACGGCTGAAAAACAATCAAAGGTATAGACTATTTTCTAAACGGGCAGAAAATTCAGAAATCAGAGGTGCAAAGCGACTTGGGAGACTTCCTGCAAAATTTCTTAAAGATTAAATTGCAGTTTAGGTCAATGATAAAGAAGGCAAATGCAATGTTAGCATTAACTTAAAGAAAAGTAGAATATAAAAGCAAGGATGTAATGCTGAGGCAGTTTTGGGTCCCTTATCTAAAAAATGATGTGCTGGCATTGGAGAGGGTCCAGAGGAGATTCACAAGAATGATTCCAGAACAATAGGTTTAATGGACGAGGAGCGTTTAAGGGCTCTGGGCCTGTACCCCCTAGAGTTTAGAAGAATGAGAGGCAGATCTTATTGAAACCTATTGAATATTGAAAGACCTAGATAAGAGTGGATGTGGAGAGGATGTATCCTATTGTGGGGGAAACTAGAACCAGAGGGCACAGCCTCAGAACAGAGGGACATTTATTCAGAACAAAGATGAAGAGGAATTTCTTTAGCCAGAGGGTAGTGAATCTGTGGACTTCATTGCCACAGACAGCTGGAGGCCAAATTATTCTGTATATTTGAAGTGGAAGTTACATGTTCTTGATTAGTCAGTGCATCAAAGGTTACGGGGAGAAGGCAAGAGAATGGGGTTGAGAGCGAATAATAAACCAGCCATGATGGATTGATGGAGCAGACTTGAATAGCTTAATTCTGCTCCTATATCTTATGGTCATTATTGCAAAAGGGCCAAGAATTTGTTATATAGACCTTGATGCTACACTTGGTACTGGCCTCAAAAGAAAGTAAGCCATTCACAAATGACCTGATGTATGAATTTCCCCATCTACACGTTCAGCAACTTTGAAATTATTCAGCTTGCTTTGCAGCCAAAGCACACTGACAAATTTTCACAGAGACAAACCAGGAAATAAGAATACAATTTTTAGTAATCATTAAGATGTTTTTGAGAACTTGGAACATGCACATGTGATAAGATACAAGTTGAAAATGTCTGAAGCAAATATTAAGATATTAAAATTATACTTCAAAATATTTATCTAAAGGAGTTATACATGAAACAAAAACAATTTAGATTCTTAAAGCCAGACAATTTCTTTAAAACTGTAGGTGTTTGAACCTATGGAATTTACCCCTTTCTATGAAGTATGGTCAGTTAGTCACGACGATGTAATATTGACTTCCAGCAGAATTGGTTTGCAAGTCTGAAAACTGATGAGTTACAGTGAGGGAGCAAGTTTTTAATTGAAGATGCCAAAGAGTACTGCAGCTCACAGAAGGCATACCTTGTTGGCGTAATGTTCAAGAGCACTGATGGTCTGATGATCAACGGCGTCATCTGTTGTTGCGTGCAGAGCTTCCAAACCTGCTTCTGTCTGCACTGCCAAGATGGTGTTGGGACCTTGCATGGAGACTGGGTGATGAATAAAAGCTGTTGTGCCATCCTCTAGTTGTACTGCTTGTACTGCATCTGGGTCAAAGTCATCTGCGGAGGAAAATGTAGCAGTAGTCACGATATATCAATTACCAGGTTTGCAATTGCATTTGTGTATCTGTGGTTTGTACAACCACCTCCTAGGCAAGCACAAAAACATGACATCCAATAAAATCCAAAAATGAACCATTATTGGTGGTTATATTTATCTGCAACCATGATGTAGCAACCTCAGTCCAATGATTTGGATTTTTTCCTAGATTCAGTACCACTAGTTTAGGATCAACTTATGTAACATACAGAGTTATTCCGCAGTTCTGGACATAGCTGAGCTCATTACAGAAACGGCCTCCCTTCTATGGACTCTGTCTACACTTCTTGCTGCCTCAGTAAAGCAACAACCAGCATAATAAAAGAACACACTCACCATGAATATTCCCCCTTTCACCTCTTCCACTGGGCAGAAGATACAAGAGCCTGAAAGCATATGGCACCAGGCCCAAGATCACCGTTATCAGACTCTTAAACGGACCCCTTTATAAGATGGACTCTTGACCTCACAATTTACCTTGTTATGATCTTGTACTTTATTGCTTACCTTACTTTCTCTGTAGTTTTTACATTTTATTCTGCATTGTTATTGTTTTATCTTGTTCTAGGTCAATGCTCTGTATAATGATTTGATCTGTATGAACAATACACAAGACAAGCTTTTCACTGTACCTTGCTACATGTGACAATAATAAACCAATACCAATAGCTAGAAGTTCAGTTAGCACCAGGGGTGCAGGGCTAGCCGGAACGCACCGGAGCACGTCCGGCACCTCTTCAAGAAAAAAGCTGAAATAAACAAGCTAATTAATTAGGTGCTGCCTAGGGTGATTTGAGTATCTCAGAAACTGCTGATCTCCTGGGATTGTTACTCACAACGGACTCTGGAGTTTACAAAGAATGGTGCCCAAAACAAAAAAAATCCAGCAAGTGGATTTATCAAGATGTTTTTGTTTTCGCTCACAGAACAGCCACTCGCTGGATGTTTTTTTGTTTTTGGCACCATTCTTTGTAAACTCCAGAGTCTGTTGTGCATAAAAATCCCAGGAGATCAGCAGTTTCTGCGATACTCAAGTCACCCTGGGCAGCACCTAATTAATTAGCTTGTTTATTTCTGCTTTTTTCTTAAAGAGGTGCTGGACGCGCTCCGGCTAGCACTGCACCCCTGGTTAGCACAACAGATTGCAGCACCAGCGATCACCAATCAGGGTTTAATTCTCACTGCTGATTATAAGGAGTTGTGGACCATGTGAGTTTCCTGCCATATTCCAAAGATATACGGTTGGGGTGAGTGAGTTGAGGGCATGCTATTTTGGCTTCTGAAGCGTGGCATCACTTGTGGGCTGCCTTCAACACAATCCCGGTGTCTTGATTTGATTCAAATAATACATTTTTACATGTACATCAAAACACTGTATGTTTTGATGTACTGTATGTGTACCAAATAAAGCTAATCTTTGCTTTACTCTTCCTTGCTTCACAAGGTGTTTTTCACCTGGTTCACCATTCACTCATTCAACTCATTCAGCTCTTCACTTCATCCCTCCCCCTTCAGGTCTCATCTATCCCTTGTGTTTCTCTTTCCCCTTCCCCCAACTTTTAAATCTACTCCTCACCATATTTTCTCCGGTCCTGCCAAAGGGTTTTAGCCTGAAACATTGACTGTACTCTTTTCCTAGATGCTGCCTGGCCTTGCTGAGTTCCTCCAGCATTTTGTATGTGTTGGTTGGATTTCCAGCATCTGCAGATTTTCTCTTGCTTGCAACAACTTATCACATTGGTTGGCATCACTATAGCCACATCTTGGATTTACCTTTACAGTCAGAGTCATGAAGTCATAGAGAAGTACATCTAGTCCATGCCAAAACAATTTAAGCTGCCTACTCCCATCAACCTGCACTGGCACCATAGCTCTCCAAAGCCCTACTATCCATGTACCTATCCAAACTTCTCTTAAATGTTGAAATCGAGCTCGCATGTACCACTTGTACTGGCAGCTCATTCTACATTCTCATGACCTTCTGAGTTAAGTTTCCTCTTATGTTCCCCTTATATTTCTCACTTTTCACCATTAACCCATAACCTCTGGTTGTAGTCCCACCCAACCTGAGTGGAGAAAGCCTGCTTGCATTTACCCTATCTATACCCCTCACAATTTCGTATACCTCTATCAAATCTCTTTTCAATCTTCTAAGTTCCAAAAAATACAGTTCTAACCTATTCAATCTTTACTTAAAACTCAGGTCCTCCAGTCGCAGCAACATCCTTGTAAAATTTCTCTGTACTCTTTCAACCTCGTTTATGTCTTTCTTGTAGGTAGGTGACCAAAATTGCACACAATACTCCAAATTAGGCCTCACCAACATCTTCTACAACTTCAACATAACATCCCATCTCCTGTACTCAATACAATCATTTATGAAGGCCAATGTGCCAAAGGTTTTCTTTATGTCCCTGCCTACTTGTGACACCACTTTCAATTAATTATGGACCTGTATTCTCAAATCCCTTTGTTCTCCCACACTCGCTAGTGCCCTACTGTTCACTGTGTAAATCCTACCCTGGTCGGTCCTACCAAAGTGCAAAACCTCGCACTTGTCTGCATTAAATTCCATCTGCCTTTATCCAGCTGATGCAGATCCCTCTACAAGCCATGATGGCCTTCCTCGCTGCCACTACACTCCCAATCTTGGTGTCATTCACAATTTTGCTCATCCAGTACACCACATTATCATCCAGATCATTGATATAAATGACAAATAACAAGGGCCCAGCACTGATCCCTGTAGCACTCCATTAGTCACAGATCTCCAGTCAGAGGAGCAACCCTTTACTATCAGCCTCTGGCTTTTCCCACAAAGCCAATGTCTAATCCGACTTACTACCTCATCCTGAATGCCGAACAACTGAACCTTCTTGACCAGATTCCCATGCAGGACCTTGTCAAATGCCTTACTCAAGTCCATGTAGGCAACATCCATTGCCTTGTCTTCATCCACATTCCTGGTAACTTCCTCAAAAAACTCTAAGATTGATTAGACATGACCCACCATGTACGAAGCCCTTCAGCCCTTCAGAATACCTTCCAATAACTTTCCCACAAGTGCTGTCAGACTCACTGGCCTATTATTTGCTGGTTTATGTTTAGAGCCCTTCTTCAACAGCGGAACAACACTGGCTACCCTCCAATCCTCTGGTACCTTCCCTGTCGATTTAAGTATCTCTGCTAGGGCCCTGACAATTCCTGCACTTGCTTCTTGTAGGGTCCGAGGAAACTTTATCAGGACTAGGCCCAAGTGCTAGGGTAAGGAAATAATAGGCTTGTAGAGTTGTCTCCTCTCCACGCAATGATGAACTCACAGTGACAATGAATGCTCACTTTCCATGCAAGTCTTATCATTGCTAAGACTGGTATATTTGGCCACATCTAACTTTACGTGATTGCTGTAGGATTCTCCCAAGGGTGAAATTGTGCAGATACCAGGGCCTTTACAGTTGTATTATACATTAGTATCAGAGCAATTCTTTCTCCATTTTTGATAGCCCTATCTTTCTGTCTTCAAACAAAATCCTGCAATTTCAACTGTATGCAATGATTTAAGGAAAACTGCATCAACAAATGCATAAAATAAAGCAAAGATTAAATCAATACAGAAATTGGCACACTTTCTAATCATGTTGATACCATATTAAGAGTCACCATTTCAGCATGGTAACAAAAATCTGTAACTAACCCAGGTTCAATCCCTGATGGTCAGTGCAGACTGTGAGGAGTTGTATATTCTCCCTGTCCCTGTCTTCTGGGTGCTCTGGTTTCCTTCCATATTTCAGAAGGGTACAGGACGTTAGGTAATGGGTCACTATAAATTGCCCCTCGTGTGTAGGTGCACAGTAAAATCCAGACAGGAAAGGTGGTGAGAGTTGATGGAAATATGGGGCACAACGGTAGCATAGTGATCACAGCATCGCGATTACGGCTCAGGGCATCAGAGTTCAGAGTCGAATCCCAGTGTCCTCTGTGAGAAATTTGTACATCTTCCCCATAGAATGCGTGGGTTTTCTCTGGGTGCTCCGGTTTCCTCTCAGTCTGGTCAGTAAGTTAATTGGTCACTGTACATGCATAAACTCACGATTAGGCGTGGGTTAAATCAGGGATTGCTGGGCGGCATGACTCAAAAGGCCGGGAGGGCCTATTTTGCGTTGTATCTCTAAATAAATAACAATATGTGCCAGGGAACGATTAATTTAAAAATGGGTGCTTGATGGCTGGCATGAATTCTGTGGACCAAAAGGCCCAAATCTGTGCTACCTCTGCTTATAACTAAAATTTAATTAAAATCCTTTCATTTAACACAAGGGGAAAAGAGACATTAAAATGCAAAGGGCATGCATTATTGGACTCAAATATCACTCCAGTTTAATAAAAAAAGATTGCAAGTCATTAAATGGCAGGAAGCATAGAGCCAGGTTCAAGAATGGTTACCTCTCTTAACCACTTGTATTTTGAACCAGCTGGCACAAGCCTACACACTGGGGTTTAGCAACAGAATGACTAATTTGATCATTCTGCATTAAAATAGGACCTTGATTTGTTGTTTCAATTGCATTATACAGTCACAGAACATTACAGCACAGAAGCAGGCCCTTTGGCCCATCTAGTCCATGCTGAACTATTAATCAGCCTAGTGCCATCGACCTCAATACCCATCCCAACCATGTACCTATCCAAATTTCTCTTAAATATTGAAATCAAACCTGAATCCACCATTTCAGCTGGAAGCTCATTCCATACACTCACATCCTCTAAGTGAAGAAGATCCCCCCCCCATATTCCTCTCAAATATTTCACCTTTCAACCTTGATCCATGACCTCTAGTTCCAGTCTCACCCAACCTCTGGAACAATCCTGCCTTGCATTTACCCGAGCAATACACCCCATTCTCCTACTTTATAGGGATTAAAATTCTTCTACTCTCTAGGGAATGAAATCCTAACCTATTCAAACTTTCCCTAGAACTCAGGTCCTCAAGTCGCAGCAACATCCTTGTAAATTTTCTCTGTACTCTTTCAATCTTATTGCTATCTTTCCTGTGGGTGGGTGACTAGAACTGCACACAATACTCCAAATTAGGCCTCACCAACATGGAACATAGAAGAGTACAGCACAGAAACAGGCCATTCCGCCCACAGTGTTGTGCCTAACCAGCTAAAAATCAAATCATAAACACCCAAACACTAATCCATCCTACCTACACCACGGTCATTTCCCTCCATCCTCCTTATATACATGTGCCTGTCCATATATCTCTTAAAAGCCTCTAATGTATTTGCTTCTACCACCATATTCCAGCCATCTACAACTCTCTGATATCCCCCTTAAACCAAATCCCTCTCACTTTCAACGCATGCCCTCGGGTATTAGACATTTCAACCCTGGGAAATAGATACTCTCTGTCCATTCTACCTATGCCTCGCATAATCTCGTAAACGTCTACCACATATCCCCTCAGCCTCTGCCGGTCCAGAGAAAACAACACAAGTTTATCCATCTTCTTGCAATAACCTCTAAACCAGGTAGCATCCTCTTCTGCACCCTCTCCTACACCTCAAGATCCTTCCTATAGTTGGGTGACCAGAACTGTACACAATACTCCAGATGTGGCCTAAGCAGAGTTTTATAAAGTTGTAACATAACCTCCTGACTTTTTAACCACCTTACTGATCTGTGTAGCTGTAAACTTGGATCCCAAGATCTCTCTGCTCAGCAACACTGCTAAAGACTTTGCCCTCAACAGTATACTGTCTCCTTGCATTTGCCTTACCAAAGTGCAACACCTCACATTTATCTAAGTTGAACTCCATTTGCCATTTCTCAGCCCATATCGGCAACTGTCTATATTGTGCTGTATCCTTTGCCAGTCTTCTACACTATCCACAACTCCATCAATCTTGCTATCACCCAGTCTTGGCATCAAATTTACTAACTCACCCATCTACATTTTCATCCAGGTCATTTATACACATTACAAATAGCAGAGGTCACGACACTGTCCCTGCAGAACTCCACTAATTACAGACCTCCAGTTCGAATAAGTCCCTTCAACCACTACCCTCTGTCTTGTACGTGCAAGCTAGTTCTGAATCCAAACAGTCAATTCGCCATGGATCCCATGCATCTTAACCTTCTGGATTAGTAAACACGAGGAATTCTGCAGATGCTGGAAATTCAAGCTACACACATCAAAGTTGCTGGTGAACGCAGCAGGCCAGGCAGCATCTCTAGGAAGAGGTACAGTTGACGTTTCGGGTCTCGGCCCGAAACATCGACTTCTGGATTAGCCTCCCATGAGGGACTTTGTCAAACACTTTACTAAAGTCCATGCAGACAGCATCCACTGCCCTACCCTCATCAAACTCTTTTGTCCCCTTGTCAAATAACTCAATCAAGTTGGTAAGACACAACCTGCCACACACAAAGTCATGCGGGCTCTCCCTAATTAGACCATGGGTTTCTAACTGCTTATATATCCTATCCCTAAGAACTTTCCCCAGCAATTTTCCTACAACTGACTTCAGTTCCCAGGATTTTCCTCTTGTTCGCTTCTCAAACAGAAGTCCAACACTAGCCACTCGCCAGTCCTCCAGTACCTCGCCTTGGCAAGAGAGGACACAAAGATGCTTTGCTGCTCAAGGGCCCAGCGATCTCACCTCTTGCCTTCTTCAATGCACTGGGATAAATCTTATCAGGTCCTAGGGACTTATCCACCTTAATACTCCTCAGCAGGCCCAACACTTCCTCCTCCTTGACTTCTAAATGCCCTAATGTACTAATGATCTCCTAGTCCTCCATTTCCTTTTCCTTGGTGAATACTGAAGCAAAGTACTCATTAAGTACCTCACTCACATTCTCTGCATCCAAGCAAATGTTACCCCCTTTATCGTTGACAGGCTGCACCTTCTCCCTAGTTATCCTTTTACTCTTGATGTATGTATAGATTGCCTTGGAATTCACCTTAATCCTACTTGCCAAGGACTTCTCATGGCCCATCCCGGTTTTCCTAATTCCTTTCTTTAGTTCTTTTCTGGCTTCTTTAGACTCCTCATGTGCTTCATTTGATCCTGACTTCTGAAGCTATACATCTTTTCTTTTTGATTCTTGACTAAATTCATCACCTCTCTGGACATTAGATTAGATTAAATTATGAGGACACTCAGTCCTCGTTCATTGTCATTTAGAAATGCATGCATGCACTAAGAAATGATACAATGTTCCTCCAGAATGACATCACAAAAAAAAAGGACAAACCAAAGACTAACACTGACAAGACCACATAATTATAACATATAGTTACAGCAGTGCAAAACAATACCATAATTTGATAAAGAGCAGACCATGGGCACGGTAAGAAGAAGTCTCAAAGTTTCGATTGACTCCCGATAGTCCCCAATAGCAGGCGGCAGAAGGGAGAAACTCTCCCTGCCATAAACCTCCAGGCGCCGACAAATGTCGATGCATTGGAAGCACCCAACCACAGCCGACTCTGAGTCTGTCCAAAAACTTTGAGCTTCTGACCAGCCCTTCGACACCAAGCACCATCTCTGCTGAGCGCTTCGACCCCGTCCCGGCCGCCAAGCAACAAGCAAAGCCGAGGACTCGGGGCCTTCCCCTCCAGAGATTCTGGATCACACAGTAGCAGCGGCAGCGAAAAATGCATTCCAGAAGTTTCTCCAGATGTTCCTCCGTTCTCTCACGTCTATCTCCATCAAATCAGGATTGTGCACAGCACCCTACTTGAAAGATTACAGATATCATTCACCGGAGTGTCCACGCAAGCTGCGTCACGCCGCCATCTTCTCCTCCTCCTTCATCCAAGGTTCTCATATCTTTCCTTCTAACAGGAAGATACCTTTCCTGTACTCTGTGCAATTGATCTTTAAACACCCTCCACGTGTCTGGTGTGGACTTGCCAGAGAATTGCTGTTGCCAATTAATGCTTCTTAGGTCCTGCCTAATGCCCTCATAATTTGCCCGACTCCAATTTAAAACTTTCCCACAAAGACCATACCTATCCTTATCTATAGCTATCCTGAAAGTTAAGGAGTTGTGTCACTGTTCCCTAACTGTTCATCCACTGAAAGGTCAGTCACCTGGTCAGGCTCATTAACCAACACCAGGTCCAGTACAATCCCTCCTCACATTGGACCATCAACATACTGATTCAAGAAACCTTCCTGGATACATTAACAAATTCAACCCATCTAAAACCCCTTACACTAAGAAGGTCCCAGTTTATACTAGGGAATTTGAAACACCCCCATGACAACAACCCTATTATTTTTACACATTTCCTTAATCTGATAACATATCTGTTCCTCAATGTCCTACTGGCTATTAGGGGGTCTGTTGTGCCATCCAATCAGTCTGATTGCATTCTTCCTCTTCCTGAGTTCCAGCCAAATGGACTCAGTATCTGACCCTTCCATTATGTCTCCTGAGTGCAGCTGTGATATTGTCCCTGATTGATAGTATACCTCCCACCCCATCTTTTACCTCCTTCTCTATCTTTTCTAAAACTTCCAAAACCTAGCATATTAATCACCCATCCCTGCCCCTCTCTCAGCCAAGTTTCAGTAATGGCTACCACGTTGAAGTTCCATGTACTGATCCATGCTCTAAATTCATCACCCTTACCCATAGTATTCCTGGCATTAAAATATACACACTTCAAACTATCTGACCCATCAGACCAATTATTTTGATTTTGCCTTTCAATACTTTCCCTGACCTTTACCTTCCAGTCCGATCCTTTCCTTACTAGTTTAAACTCTCCCGAGTAGCTTTTGCAAACCTCCTGGCAAGAATATTGTTTCTCCTCCAGTTCAGATGCAGCCAGTCCCTGTTGTACAGGGCACCCCCTCCCCAGAAAAGGTTCCAATGATCCAAGAACTTGAAATCCTGCCCCCTGCATCATCTCCACAGTCACTCATTCATCTGTGCTATCACCCCATTCCTACCTGCACTAACCCATGGCACAGGGAGTTTTCTGGAATTTACTACCTTGGAGGTCCTTCTTTTCAGCCTCTTTCCTAACTCTATATACTCACTGCATAGGACCTCTTTCCCTTTTCTGCTTAACTCATTGGTGCCAATATGCACCACGACCTCTGGCTGTTCACCCTTCCCCCTTGAGAATTCCTGCAGCCACTCCGATACATCATGGACCCTAGCATCCAGAAGGCAACACACCATCCTGGTGTCTCTTTTGCAGCCACAGAATCCCTTTTCTGTCCCCCTAAAATTCGAGTCCCCTATAACTACCGCACTGCCTGACTTTACCCTTCCCTGCTGAGGCTGAGAGCTGCCACAGTGCCATCAGACTGGCTGCTGCTGCTGTGATCTAGTGGGTCATCCCCTCGAGCAGTATTCAAAGGGGTATACTTATTACTGAAATGAATAGCCACAGGGGAACCCTGCACTGAATTCTCAATCCCCTTAGCTCTCCTGGTAGTCACCCATCTACTGTCCAAAGCCTGTACTCCGGGTATGACTGCCTCTTGAACAGTCTCATCTACAATATCTTTGGCCTCCCAGATGACCCTGAGTACATCCAACTCCAGTTCCAACTCCTTGACCCGGTCAGTTAGACGCTGAAGTTGGGTGCACTTTCCACAGATGTATTCATCAAGGAAACCATCCCGAATTCCTACATCTGACAGGAGAAGCACTCCATCCTGACTATACCAAAAAAAGAAAAAGGCTTGCCTCTTCTTAACTGTGCTTTCACCTGTTCTCGCTGAAGCCTGTTAAGCCAAAGCCTTTGCACTCTATCACTAGCACACTCCGACAATGACTGCTCCAGTTAAGCCTACTCTCCTTTTACTTGCAACTGAGGTTAAGCCTCTGATGCCAAAAACTCCCATGCCTGTGCAGTCCAAAATGACTGGCCTTGTCTGAATCTGCTCCTTTTATCTCTTCTCCTGACTTCCGTAGGGTTCTGACCCAATACACACTCCTCTCACCTGAGCTGCCAAGAAAAAAAATAGGGAAAAAAATCTTATACAACTTCAACATAACATCCCAACTCCTGCATTCAGAAGAATCAGAATCAGATTTATTATCACCGGCATGTGACGTGAAATTTGTTAACTTAGCAGCAGCAGTTCAATGCAATACATAATCCAGCAGAGAAAAAAATAATAAATAAAATAAAAATAATAAATAAACATGTAAATCAATTACATATATTGAATAGATTTTAAAAAGTGCAAAAACAGAAATACTATATATGAAAAAAAGTGAGGTAGTGTTAAAAGATTCAATGTCCATTTAGGAATCGGATGGCAGAGGGGAAGAAGCTGTTCCTGAATCGCTGAGTGTGTGCCTTCAGGCTTCTGTACCTCCTGATGGTAACAGTGAGAAAAAAGCATGCCCTGGGTACTGGAGTTCCTTAGTAATGACGCTGCCTTTCTGAGACACCACTCCTTGAAGATGTCCTGGGTACTTTGTAGGCTAGTGCCCAAGATGGAACTGACTAGATTTACAACCTCCTGCAGCTTCTTTCAGTCCTGTGCAGTAGCCCCCCCCCCCCCCCACCACCACACAGTGATGCAGCCTGTCAGAATGCTCTCCACGGTATAACAATAGAAGTTTTTGAGTGTATTTGTCGACATACCAAATCTCTTCAAACTCCTAATAAATATAGCCGCTGTCTTACCTTCTTTATAACTACATTGATATGTTGGGACCAAGTTAGATCCTCAGAGATCTTGACACCCAGGAACTTGAAACTGCTCACTCTCTCTACTTCTGATCCCTCTATGAGGATTCGTATCTGTTCCTTCGTAATACCCTTCCTGAAGTCCAAAATCAGTTCTTTCGTCTTACTGACGTTGAGTGCCAGATTGTTGCTGCGACACCATTCCACTAGTTGGCATATCTCACTCCTGTACATCCTCTCATCACCACCTGAGATTCTACCAACAATGATTGTATCGTCAACAAATTTATAGATGGTATTTGAGCTATGCCTAGCCACACAGTCATTTGTATATAGAGAGTAGAGCAGTGGGATAAGCACACACACCTGAGGTGCGCCAATGTTGATTGTCATCGAGGAGGATATGTTATCACCAATCCGCACAGATTGTGGTCTTTCAGTTAGGAAGTCAAAGCTCCACTTGCAGAGGGAGGTACAGAGGCCCAGGTACTGCAACTTCTTAATCAGGATTGTGGGAATGATGGTATTAAATGCTGAGCTATAGTCGATGAACAGCATCCTGACATAGGTGTTTGTGTTGTCCAGGTGGTC
This sequence comes from Mobula birostris, assembly GCF_030028105.1. Lineage (NCBI taxonomy): Eukaryota > Metazoa > Chordata > Chondrichthyes > Myliobatiformes > Myliobatidae > Mobula > Mobula birostris. Next base: position 53,687,172 of record NC_092383.1, on the reverse strand, counting down.
TAAAGTCGTGTGGAGAGCCACTGAGATTACATCTGCCATTGACCTATTGTGGCGATAGGCAAATTGAAATAGGTCCAGGTCCTTGCTAAGGCAGGAGTTCAGTCTAATGACCAACCTCTCAAAGCATTTCATCACTGTCAATGTGAGTGCTACAGGGCAATAGTCATTAAGGCAGCCCACATTATTCTTCTTAGGCACTGGTATAACTGTTGCCTTTTTGAAGCAAATGGGAACTACCGCCTGTAACAGTGAAAGGTTGAAAATGTCCTTGAATACATTAGTTGGTTGTCACAGGTTTTCAGAGCCTTACCAGGTACTCCATCGGGACCTTCCGCCTTGCAATGGTTCACTCTCTTTAAAGGCAGCCTAACGGCGGCCTCTGAGACAGAGATCACAGGGTCATCAGGTGCAGCAGGGATCTTCACAGTTGTAGTTGTGTTCTCCCTTTCAAAGTGTGCATAGAAGGCATTGAGTACATCTGGTAATAAAGTATTGCTGCCATTCATGCTATTGGGTTTTGCTTTGTAGGAAGTAATGTCTTGCAGACCCTGCCAGAGTTGCCATGCATACGATGTCACCTCCAACCTCATTCACCTTTGTCTCTTCACCCTTGAAATAGCTCTCCGCAATTCATACCTGGTTTTCTGGTATGGGCCGGGGTTGCCAGATTTGAATGCCACAGATCTAGCCTTCAGCAGACGATGTACTGCCTGGTTCATCCTTGGCTTTTATTTTGGGAATGTACAGTAGGCCTTTGTGGGCACACACTGATCCACACAGATTTTAATAAAGTTGGTAACAACTGCAGCATGCTCATCCAGGTGCAAAGATGAATCCCTGAATACAGTCCAGTCCACTGATTCAAAGCAGTCCTGTAGACGCTCCTGTGCTTCCCTTGTCCAAATCTTCTTGGTCCTCACTGCTGGAGCTGCAGTCTTCATTCTCTGCCTATACTCAGGGAGTAGAAGTACAGCTAGGTGATCAGACTTCCCGATGTGAGGGCGTGGAATAGCACAGTAGGCATTCTTGATGGCGGGGTAGCAATGGTCCAGTGTGTTGTTTCCTCTGGAATTGCAAGTGATCTGTTGTTGGTAGTTGCTTAGTGATTTTTTCAGACTGGTCTGGTTAAAATACGTTGATTTATGAAGGCAAATGTATCGAAATCTCTTGACTATCTTATCTAATGTGACGCTACTTTCAAAGAATTATGGACCTGTATTCCCAGATGCTCTGTTCTACTGCACTCCTCTGTGCCCCAGCACTCACCGTGTAAGTCCTCTCTGGTTTGTCCTCCCAAAGTGCAACTCCTCACACGTGTCAGCATTGAATTCCATCTGCCATTTTTTCAGCTGGTCCATATACCACTGCAAGCTTTAATAGCCTTCCTCACTGTCCACCACACCCCAAGCTTGGTGTCTTCCACAAATGTGCTGTTCTAGTTTACTATATTATAATTCAGATGACAAACAAAAACAGACCCAGCACCAATTCCTTCAGCACACCACTTGTCACAGGTTTCCAGTCAAGAGGCAACCATCCACTATTACTCTCTGATTTCTTCTGAAAAGCCAATGTCTGATTCAATTTACCACCTCATCCTGAATGCCAAGCAACTGAATCTTCTTGACCAACCTCCCATGTGACACGTTGTCAAAGGAATTGCTGAAGTCCATGTAGACAACATCCACTGCTTTGCCTTCATCAACTTCCCTGGTAACTTCCTCAAAAAACTCTATAAGATTGATTAAACATGACCTACCATACATAAAGCTATGCTAACCATCCCTAATCAGTCCCCGTCTAGCCGAATACTTATATATCTGATACCTTAGAAAACCTTCCAATATCTAATCCTCTACTGACGTCAGGCTCAGTAGAGGGTAAGATAATTCTATGGCTTATTTTTATGAGGGGTGATGGCCGGTTGGTGGCACAGTGGCATCAGTGCTGGACCTTGGAGCTAAGGCTCCCAAGTTCGAATCCAGGTCGGGCCACCCCCCGAGCACGCTTTCCATCCATGCCAGGTTGAGTGTTGAGCTAGCCACTCGGCCTCGTGAAAAAAAAGGGTCGAGTCAGGAAAGTTCATACTGTGACCCGGGTAATCCGAAAGGAGACCAATCCTGACACCACTTGCCAGACAAGAATAGCTGACTGTCTGGTGCAACACGCTTAAAAAAAAGAAGAGGGGTGATTGATAAGTTCATGGCCTAGGTAGAAGGAGTCAATTTTAGAAAACCTAGCACATTTATTTTTCAACATAGTCCCCTCCTACATGTACACACTTAGTCCAGCGGTCATGGAGCATACGGATCCCTTCTTTGTAGAAGTGGTCCACAGCAGGGGTGATTGATAAGTTCGTGACCTAAGGTAGAAGGAGATGAGTTATACAGCTCTCGTTACATGCACATGTAGGTCAACTCTTTGAGTGATTATGCAGAAAGTTTGAAGTTAGTAACTCATCTCCTTCCACCTTAGGCCACGAACTTATCAATCACCCCTGCTGTGGACCACTTTCTGGAGGTCCAAGATGCCGACTTCTACAAAGAAGGGATCCGTATGCTCCACGACCACTGGACTAAGTGTGTAAATGTAGGAGGGGACTATGTTGAAAAATAAATGTGCGAGATTTTCTAAAATTGACTCCTTCTACCTTAGGCCACGAACTTATCAATCACCCCACATACAGCCTTGCTTACACAAAGGAACAGCATTAGCAATACTCCAAACCTCCGGCATCTCACCTGTTACTAAGGACATTTTAAATATCTCTGTTGGAACCTCTGCAATTTATGTACTTGCCTCTCACAAGGTTTGAGGGAACACCTTGTTAGGCCCTGGCAATTTATCCACACTAATTTGCCTCAAGACAGCAAACACTGGTTTGTCTGTAATCTGTATACGAAACATGACCTCTCTGCTGTTTTGACTCACTTCTATAGATTCTCTGTCCATCTCCTGAGTAAATACAGATGCAGAAAATCTATTTAAGATATCTCCCATCACTTCCGGCTCCATGCATAGAAGTTCACTTCGATCTTGAAGAGGAGCAATTTTGTCCTTTATTTATTTATGTTTAAATAAATAGCACTGAGTAGGCACTTCTGGTCCTTTAAGCCACGCCCTGGACAAACCCATTTAACTCTAACCTAACCACGGGACAATTTAAAATGACCAATTAACCTACCCGGTGTGTCTTAGAGCTGTGGGAGGAAACCTGAGGACCAAGAGAAAAGTCATACATTCCGCAGGGAGGATGTACAGAGACTCCTTACAGAACGGCACTGGAATTGAACTCCGAACTTCGAAACACCCAAGCTGTGATAGTGTCACACTAACTGCCACGCTACGGTGGTGTCCTTTGCTATCCATTTGCTCTTAATATATATGTAGAGCTCGTCCACCTTTGGTCCCCACCTGGTGCTCAGCTCTCACCTGTGGCTCCAAGTAGCTGTAACATGCGCATCAGCCACACCCTGGTAAACCGTCTTGGCAGACGGGCCAAACCATGTGACGGTAGCTGATGGTAGGGGATCTGTCTATCTCAGCGTGTGAAGTCTGGCCCTGGCAGATTGAGCGGAGGAGATCGATTAATGGTCCAACAGTCCAGGCCCAGCAGGCGTTGTGGAGCGCTAAGAGCACGACAAGACACTTAGACGTCCTGGTCATCCACTGCAGCAGGAGAGGTATCCAGCGGTAATGGTTGCCCGTGCCACTGGATCAAGGTCTCTTCTGCCGAGAGTGGGATTGCCCCTGTGCAACGGCTGTTCCACTTAAAACTCCATCACACACAGGTTTCAAGTGTCTTCTTCGAATCTGAAGGACTACCACTATATGTAGAAGCCCTCATACCTTCTTTTTGTCCTCCTGACTTCCTTCTTAAGTGTTCTTTTACATTTCTTTTTAGTAAAAAGTTAAGTTTGTGTTTTTCTTGTGAATGGTGCTTACATGATGCTATGTGCCTGTCATGGTGCTGCAAGTAAGTTTTTCATTGCACCTGTGCATACGTGGACTTATGCATATGAGAATCAACTCTTCGAACAAAACAGAAGCATGCATTCTGTCTTTCACAGTTTCAGACTGTCTCAAAACAATCCAGTTAATCAATTACTTCTATATTGCTGGGACTGGGACTGTCATAATGTAAGAAAAGCAATAAGTACCCCAAAATTTACAAGCATTATAGCTTTAAGTAAAAAAGTACAGAATTTGGATACACAGAAAACAATTATCAACTGTCTCTTTTAGACCAACTTAAAAATGCTTGTTTTTTAATAACCCAACAAATTGATGATGAAATATTCTACTGCCAAGAAACTAATGACAATCTTTCCTAATAATACGTTAAAAATGTGGGGTGCTTTATGTTCCATTACATCTCACGACAACATACCAAGGACCAGCTGTATAATGACATATGAGACGATGCTTTGGTAAAAAGAGCATACAGTGGAAGGAAGAATTTGTTCTTATAATAACTGTTTTTCACCTTTTACTTCTCTGCAAATCTAACTATTACAAATTGTAAAACCCACTCAACGTGTATGAAATATCAGCAAAATTCACTTATTATACCAGTTCTAAAGGTCTATACGAGTTCTATTCCAGTTCTAAATAGTCATGGAGTATCAATTATTTCCTCTCAACCTATTGGTTATTGCCTGCATTTTCTGTTTTGGTTTGTCTAATTTCATGAACCCCTGTCCTTTCATCCAGGACAGGATATCAGACAGTGCACATCAAATTTGTCAATAATTAGATATTAAAATGACAAAAATAAATACAGCTGAATTCTTAATTATCTACACTTCCAGTATTTTGTAATCTGCTTTCATTGTGAGAAATCAGATCAAATGCAGAACTTTCAATTATCTAATGTAATTGTAATAACTAATCAGAAACTGCAAGAACTCATTATTTCTACTTTATTTAATTCTCGGAGTCCTGAATTTTGTTACTACATGTAAATGTGCATATCTGTATCTTCTCCTGTGTTTGATTGTAATGTTACTGAGTTGAATGTTTGATTGTAATGTTACTGAGTTGAATGTTTGATTGTAATGTTACTGAGACGAATATTTGATTGTAATGTTACTGAGATGAATGTTTGATTGTAATGTTACTGAGATGAATGTTTAATTGTAATGTTACTGAGAGGAATGTTTAATTGTAATGTTACTGACCTTTAGGAGTGTGATGGATGTATGCAGTGCTGCCATCTTCCAGCTGAATAGCCTGCCCATCTTCAAATGGGACAGATTCACCTGAAATGTTATGTCAAAATCAATAAAGATTAATAAAAAAGTTGCTGTAGATTTGAAATAAATATACAAGATGCTGGAGGTATTCAAAGGGTCAGGCAGCACCCGAATATAGTAAAAAGGTAAAATTTCAAGTTTATTTAAACATCTTTGAAACTGGCATCTAGCTTACAGTTTCAGAAGTACCAATTGAACAATCCTAATCTCCACTGCCACTCTGCATCTCCTGACTTCACTCAAAGGCTGGGCAAATAGCCTGTTCCTTTGCAACACACACAAAATGCTGAAGGAACTCAGCAGCCATTGAAATGGATAAACAGTCTATGTTTTGGGCTGAGACTGGAAAGGACAGGGAAAGATGCCAGAATAAAAAGGTGAGAGGAGGGAAAGAAGAAAAGCTAGGAGGTGATAGGTGAAGCCAGGTGAGTAGGGGAGCGGGGGGGGGGGGGGGTTGAAACTGGGAGGTGAAAAGTGGAAAAGCCAAAGGACTGGAGAAGGAGGAATTTGATAGGAGAAGAGAGCGGACCATGGAAGAAAGGGAAGGAGGAGGGGAAACAGAGGGAGGTAATTGGCAGGAGAGGAGATGACGTAAGAGGCCAGAGTGAGGGATAGAAGAGGGAAGGGTAGAGACAAAAAATTACCAGAAAGAGAGACTAAAGTTCATGCCATCAGGTTAGAGACTACCTAGATGGAATAGGAGATGTTGTTCCTCCACCCTGAGAGTGGCCTCATTGTGGTAGAAGAACAGGCCATGGATCAACGTGTCGGAATGGCAATGGGGATAGAAATTAAAATGATCTCCTACTGGGAAATTCTGCTTTTTGCCGATGGAGTGGAGGTGCTCAACATTTCCCCACTTTATGTCAGGTCTCACCAATCTGGAGGAGGCTGCATCAGGAGCACCCGATACAGTCAAGGGAAACACAGACGGAGTGATCCGTGCAGAAGGCAGAGAGTGGGGGGGAGTGGGGAGGTAAAGATGGGTTTGGTGGTAGGATCCTGTTGAAGATGGCGGAGGTTGTGGTGAATGATGTGTTTGATGCAGAGACACTTGGGGAGGTAGGTGAGACGAAAGGAACTTTATACCTGTTAAGGTGGCAGGAAGTGAGCATGGATGTCCAGGAAATGGAGAGATGGGGATGTGGGTAGCATTAATAATGGAGGAAGGTAAACCCCATTCTTTGAAGGAGGAGAACATATCCGATGTCCTTAAAAGGAACAAATGCAGCGGAGTTGAAGGAATTGAGTAAAGAGAATAGCATTTTTATGGGAGACAGGGTGGAAAAGGGTATAGTCAAGATAGCTGTGGGAATTAGTAAGCTTATAGAAGATATCAGTAGACAGTTTGTTGAAAAGATCAAAAGCATGTGAAGTGTCCTGGATATAGGTGTGAAGGGACTGAACCAAGGGGGATAGAATGGCTATTTTTGGTATAAACAGAGGTCCTGTCTATAATTACCTTTTTGCACTGTAACTTGTTGGATGTAGGCTGTTGTGCCATCCTCCAGCTGAATAGTTTGCCCCTCAACCAACTTTGCATCTGTTAAATATATTTATAAATTAAAAGGACGTTAAAAAACTGGAAGATAAGCACTCAGCACAAAAAACAAGCACAGAAGTTAGATTATGCAACATTAATACTGAACATTTTCATGTACACTTTTATTTTCGCAGAAATTGCTGCTTTATTGAATTTCAGATAAAATAATTTCAGTCTCACTAATAAAATTATTAAAATTGCACAATATGGCTTTTATTATACATAGCCTATAATATACAATATCTGCTGATACATTTTAGATTAAGCATATCAAAAATGTAAGAATTTGGATTAATAACCAGACTCTAAACCCCAATCTAAGTACAACAAAAACAGAAAATGCTGGAAATAATAAGCAGATTAGGCTTTCATTAACAGTAAGAGAAACTTTATTAACTTTGCCTCCAACTTTCACCCTGCCCTCAAGTTTACCTGGTCCATTTCTGACACCTCCCTCCCCTTTCTAGATCTTTCTGTCTCTGTCTCTGGAGACAGCTTATCCACTGATGTCTACTATAAGCCTACTGACTCTCACAGCTATCTGGACTATTCCTCTTCTCACCCTGTCTCTTGCAAAAACGCCATCCCCTTCTCGCAATTCCTCCGTCTCCGCCGCATCTGCTCTCAGGATGAGGCTTTTCATTCTAGGACGAGGGAGATGTCTTCCTTTTTTAAAGAAAGGGGCTTCCTTTCCTCCACTATCAACTCTGCTCTTAAACGCATCTCCCCCATTTCACATACATCTGCTCTCACTCCATCCTCCCGCCACCCCACTAGGAATAGGGTTCCCCTGGTCCTCACCTACTACCCCACCAGCCTCCGGGTCCAACATATTATTCTCCGTAACTTCCACCACCTCCAACGGGATCCCACCCCTAAGCACATCTTTCCCTCCCCCAGTCTCTCTGCATTCCGCAGGGATCGCTCCCTACGCAACTCCCTTGTCCATTCGTCCCCCCCATCCCTCCCCACTGATCTCCCTCCTGGCACTTATCCATGTAAGCGGAACAAGTGCTACACATGCCCTTACACTTCCTCCCTTACCACCATTCAGGGCCCCAAACAGTCCTTCCAGGTGAGGCAACACTTCACCTGTGAGTCAATTGGGATGATATACTGCGTCCGGTGCTCCCGATGTGGCCTTTTATATATTGGCGAGACCCGACGCAGACTGGGAGACCGCTTTGCTGAACATCTACGCTCTGTCCGCCAGAGAAAGCAGGATCTCCCAGTGGCCACACATTTTAATTCCACATCCCATTCCCATTCTGACATGTCTATCCACAGCCTCCTCTACTGTAAAGATGAAGCCACACTCAGGTTGGTGGAACAACACCTTATATTCCGTCTGGGTAGCCTCCAACCTGATGGCATGAACATTGACTTCTCTAAATTCCACTAAGGCCCCACCTCCCCCTCGTACCCCATGCACACATTCTTTCTCTCACTCTCCTTTTTCTCCCTCTGTCCCTCTGAATATACCTCTTGCCTATCCTCTGGGTTCCCCCCCCCCACCCCCGCTCCTTGTCTTTCTTCCCGGACCTCCTGTCCCATGATCCTCTCATATCCCCTTTTGCCTATCACCTGTCCAGCTCTTGGCTCTATCCCTCCCCCTCCTGTCTTCTCCTATCATTTTGGATCTCCCCCTCCCCCTCCAACTTTCAAATCCCTTACTCACTCTTCCTTCAGTTAGTCCTGACGAAGGGTCTCGGCCTGAAACGTCGACTGCACCTCTTCCTACGGATGCTGCCTGGCCTGCTGCATTCACCAGCAATTTTTATAGGAAATGTAACTAGTAATATGCATTTGGAAAATACATAGCCTTTACATGTACTCTCTATGTGTACTTCTAGAGGTATGGTGAGTTTCTGGTGACCAGGTGGCTACAAAACTTTGCCTTACTTATATCGTTTGCACCACTAATGACTACTGACCCACTAGTGTGATAGAATCTTAATGGATCTCTAATCTAACAAGCTATTCAGATCAAGAGCTAATTATTGATAGGAATTAAATATTGATCTAATGAGCTTTATGGTAAGCCACTTTCCATGAGCTTCCTTGACCATGTACATCCTATGACACTGTTGAACTATACACCTCTCCTCTTTATGACTTGTGTTCGGGATGAAATCTCCTAGTTCACGTTGATATGGGGAAGTTTTCCAGTCTCCCTCTGCCTCCCATTAACAATTTGGTGGAGTAAGAATTCAAAACTCTGTCCAGACACATCTCTGCGCTTCATGCTTGGGCAATTTATTTTAATTTTAGTTCATTATTGGGTGCTCACCTTTCAGTGTATGTTGGATGTAGGCTGTAGAGCCATCTGTAAGAGTTACTGCCTGCAGGCTCAGGCTCTCCATCTTTTAGTATAACCTAAAAACAAAAACACAAAACACTTTTTTAGTAGTTACAACTGCTGAACAATTTACTTGTTCACTACCTTTAAAAGATAAACCTCAAGAAATGTAATCTAGTGGCACTTAATCACCTAGACAGAAGAGCAGAATTTCAGAGTTGAGATTAGAGTAAATAATCTCAACACCAAGACAAAGTACAGCAAGTTAAAACGTAGAAGTACAGCAAAGTACCAAGTAAAATTCAATTTGGTGGGAGTTAGGGAGAACTCTCCAAAGACTAGAATCGCACTTAAATTTGGGTCACCAGGCTATGCCTTTTCTTCCTGAATACTAACAAGATGACACGTGAGGATCCAATACAATGGTGATCTCAGGAAATAGATAAAGTTCTACGTCACTGCTTTGAGTTGGTAGACTGGTCCATACTCAAAGACTTAGCACTCAGCCTACATCTCCTCCTCGCTGACGATCCACACTGGTGCACCTCAGGGGTGCGTGCTTATCCCACTGCTCTACTCTCTCTATACCCATGACTGTGTGGCAAGGCATAGCTCAAATATCACCTATAAATTTGCTGATGATACAACCATTGTTGATAAAATCTCAGTGAGGGCATACAGGAGTGAGATATACCAACTAGATGTCGCTTCAGCAACCTTGCACTCAACGTCAGTAAGACAGAAGAGCTGATAGTGGACTTCAGGAAGGGTAAGACGAAGGAAAACATACCAATCCTCATAGGGGGATCAGAACTGGAGAGAGTGAGCAGCTTCAAGTTCCTGGGTGTCAAGATCTCTGAGGACCTAACCTGGTCCCAACATATCGATGCAGTTATAAAGAAGGCAAGACAGCAACTATGCTTCGTTAGGAATTTGAAGAGATTTGGTATGTTAAAAAATACACTCAAAAACGTCTATAGATGTGCCATGGAGAGCATTCTGACAGGCTTCATCACTGTCTGGTATGGGGGTGTGGGGGCTACTGCACAGGACCGAAAGAAGCTGCAGAGGGTCATAAATTTAGTGGGCTCCATCTTGGGTACTATTCTACAAAGTACCCAGGATATCTTAAAGGAGCGGTGTCTGAAAAAGGCAGCATCCATTATTAAGGACCCCCAGCACCCAGGGCATGCCCTTTTCTCACTGTTACCATCAGGTAGGAGGTACAGAAGCCTGAAGGCACACACTCAGCAATTCAGGAGCAGTTCTTTCCCCTCTGTCATCCGATTCCTAAACGGATGTTGAACCCATGGACACTACTTCACTTTTTAATATATATTATTTCTGTTTTTTCACGATTTTTAATGTATTCAATATACGCATACTGTAATTGATTTTTAAAATTTACTATATTATGTATTGCATTAATTTGCTGCTGCTAAGTTAACAAATTTAATGACATATGCCAGTGATAATAAACCTGATTCTGATTCTACATGAGCATGACACCACTGTCACGGAGTTTATCAGCAAGTCTGACAATCCAGATGTTCCAAAACTGGAAACGATGGATGAACCATAACAACTTCTCTCTCACTCAATGTCAACAAGACCAAGGAGCTGATTACTCACTTCAGGAGGAGGAAAACAGAGGTCCATGAGCCAGTCTTCATTGGGGGATCAGAGGAGGAAAAGGTCAGCAACTTTAAATTTCTCGGTGTTATCATTTTGGAGGATCTGTCCAGCATGTAGATGCAATTACGAAGAAAGCACAGCAGCGCCTCTACTTACTTAGAAATTTGTAAAGTACCAAGTAAAATACAATTCAGCAAGAATTAGGGAGAACTCTTCAAAGACTAGAATTGCACTTAAATGACACAGCATGACATCTCAAACTTTGACGAACTCCTATAGGTGTGTGGTGGAGGGTATATTGACTGATTGCATCATGGCCTGGTACGGAAACACTAATGCCCTTAAACAGAAAAGCCTACAAAAAGTGATGGATACAAATGATATCGTACACAAAGCCCTCCACACCAGTGAGCACATCTACATGGACTGCTGTAGTAGGAAAGCAGCATCCATCATCAAGGTCCCCCAACATCCAGGCCATGCTCTCTTCTCACTGCTGCCATCAGGAAGAAGGTACAAGAGCCTCAGGATCCACACCACCAGGGTCAGGAACAGTTATTACTGCTCAACCATCAGGATCTTGAACCCCCCAGAGGGGATAACTTCACTAACCCCATCACTAAACTGTTCCCACAATCCACGGACTCATCTTCAATGACTCTTCATCTCATGCTCTCAATATTTATTGCTTAGTTATTTATAATTTTTTTTCCTTTTGTATTTGCATAGTTTGTTGCCTTTTGCACATTGGTTGTTTGTCCGTTCTGTTGGGTGTGGTCTTTCATTGATTCTATTGTGTTTCTTGGATTTACTGTGTATGCCCACAAGAAAACAAGTATCAGGATTGTATATGGTGACATATACGCACAAAGTAATAAACTTACTTTGAACTTTGAACCAGAAATTCCACTGAAGTCTAGCACTGCAGTGTTCAAATCAGGTCACTTTGATCTTTACAAGAAATTGAAATATTACCTTTGTAAAGCTATCAAGGATGTTAAGAGAGAATACAAGTCCAAAATATAGTCCCAGACCAGACCAGCCATCAGTTATAACAGTACTTACACACTATAACAGACTACAAACAAAATCAGGCAACATCACTGACAATAGCACATCCCTTCCCAATGAGCTTAATGCATTCTATGCTCATTCTGAACAGAAGGGGATTGAAATGTCACCAGCAACACACCTGAACCACAGTCGCCAATGTGGAAATAAGATCAGTCTTCCAGAGAGTGAACCTGTTAAAGCATCTGGCCCAGATTATATACCTGGCCATGTCCTTAGATCATATGCAGGTATTTTTTTACTTCCTGCTTCAGCTTGAGGTTCCCACTGCTTTGTTCTGAAATTCTCTCCTGCTTTAAGAAGACCACTATCATTCTAGTACCCAAGAAAAGCAAGTAATAAGCCTTAAGGACCACCGTCCCGCAGCTCTGACTTCTACCATCACAAAGAGCGTTGAGAGGCTAGTCATTGCGTGCATTATCTCCAACCTCCTAGAGAACCTCCACCTACTGCAGTTTGCCTTGCGCTGAATCAGGTCTACAGCGCACATCATCTCCGTAGCCCTACACTTACCTCTGGACAGTGAAGACACCCACATTAGACTAAAGCTCCATTTTCAATACTATAAAGCCATTCAAACTCATCTTCAATCTCCTAAACCCAGGACTCAACACCTCCTTTTGTAACTGGATCCCTGACTTCCTGACCTACCGACCACAAAGAGTACTGATAGGCAGCAATGCTTCCACCACAATTACCCTCAACACTAGCATCCCACAAGGCTGCGTAGTGAGCCATCTATCAAATAGCAATGAGTCAGCGTAAAGGAAGGAGACAGAGAGATTAGTGACATGGTGCCACGTCAACAACCTTTCCTTTAATGTTAGCAAGACAAAAGAACTGATCATTGACTTCAGGAAGGGTTTCTGGTGCACATGTTGTTGTTTACATCAATTGTTGAGATTGAGAGGGTTGAACTTTCAAGTTCATAGGATTGAACATCACTAATAGTCTCTTGTGGTCCAACCACATTTAAGTTACCGTCAAGAAACCTCACTCACAATTCTCCTTCCTTAGGAGGCTAAAGAAATTTGCATGTTCCCTTTGATCCTCACCAGTTTTTACTGATGCACCATAGAAACCATCTAACCCGAATACATCATGGCTTGGAATGCCAAATGCTCCACACAGGAAGGCAAGAAGCTGCAGAGAGTTGTGGACATAGCTCAGCATTTCATGGCGACCAGATTCCTTTTGGTGAACTATACTTCTCACTGCCTCAGTAAAGCAGCCAACATAATCAAAGATCCCACCAACCAGGACATTCTTTCTTCTCCACCTGCCCATTGGGCAGAAGATAAAGGCCTGAAAGTCCATACCAACAGGCTCAAAGATAGTTTCCATCCTGCTGTTATAAGACTTTTGAATGATCCCCTAGTAAAAAAAGGTGGATTCTTGACCTCACAATCTACCTCGTTGTGATCTTGCGCCTTACTGTTTATCTATACTGCACTTTCATTGTAAGGTAACACTTTATTCTGCACTCTGTTACAGTTCAGATTATGATCACAACCATATAAGACTATGGTGTGGAAAATATTCTTCTCTCAACGGGTTGTGAATATTTGGAGCCCCCAGAAAGTTGGGAAAAGTTGAATCCTTAAATGATTTAAAACTGTGATATATATAGATTTTCAAATAGTAAGGGAATTGAGGGTTACCGAGAGATGGCAGGAAAGAGGATTTGAAGAAACTGGATCAAACTGAATAGTGCAGCAGGACTGAGTAGCTAATGAAGTTCCCCTGTCCCATTGCTGAAGCTCTTATCATTGTATATTTTCAGATAAGTGCTTAAGTTGGAGGCCAGTTGAGCAGGGACAGGGATTAGGTTACATGGGGAGATTTTGCAGTTGGTGGGTGGCATTGATCAGGTAAGTGGGCACAGATCAGGTAAGTGGCTTATCAGACAGAGGTACAGGTAGTTAGACATCAGGGCTACTAGCTGTTCTGATGTACAAAAATACATCAAGCCAATAGTCATGATTCAAAATTGTAAGCATCTAGTCAAATCCAGTGATTTGGTTTAGCCAAAAAATGTTTGCAATTGCTTTGCAGTTTGGGAAGCAATCTATTTTCAGTGGCATGGTGCAGAAAAAAAGTGACGTTATGTGTCCAAATTTCCTCTGATTGGGAATGAAGCTTCCCTAGCCTTTTTTTCACATTTCTGTTCACACTTATTAAATTGGAAGAATTAATTTAGTATGGTCCATCAAAAGTAATTAAATGTTTTTCCCATAAATTGCTTTCATTTGCAACTACTTAAGAACTTACAGTACGGTACTTTCTGTCTTTTTTACTTCCCACATCCTCTGCTCGATTTGTCTGGCTTGAATGCTTTAGTTATTAGTACAGCTTCTCCCCTCTTTTGCCCCCGACCCCACAGATAAGAAACAAACACCCACTGATGCAGCGCTATTTTTTTTTAGCCTCCGCAAATGAAAATCATTGCTTTTCAGAATAAATTACAAAACTGAAGTTGGAGAAATTTGACCCATATCAAGATGATCAGTCATGTTATACACCAGCATGCTTCAGATGTGTAACACTTTGGATGCACGAAGATTGATGTAAATTTTAATGCAATTTATGTTTGAAAAAAACATGAAATTTGGTCACTTTTATTTGTTCTAAACAAATCAATATGCACCGATTGTGAAGAATGTTTTCATCGTACTCCTTTAACTGCAACTGCATAATTTAAAGGGAAATTTGGACACAGACTGATTTTTTTTTTATATATACTAAAGAAATCATGGGGTTATGGGGTTAGGGCAGGGAAAGTAATAAACACAAAAAAAATCAGCTATCATCTCATTAAATGAGGGTCTGGATGGTCTACTTTTGCTTCTATATCTTATGTTCTCAAAGAATTTCTATAAAGAATTCTGGAATATAGCAGGTGATTCAGAGGGGGGTGTTTAAAATTCACTGGAATTCATTGCCACAGACCGTGATGGCAGCCAAGTCATTGGATATATTTAAAACAAAGGCTCTTGATTAGTAAGGGCATCAAAGCTTATGGGGAGAATGCAGGAGAAAGGAGTTTAGAAAGATAATAAATCAGACATGATGGAATGACAGAGCAGATAGAAATAGTCTAATTATAGTCCTACGACTTATGGTCTTATACTGGAGAGTTATACTGGCATTTTGCCTCAGTGTTGTCTGTTTTGATTCACTGTACTAGCTGGAGAGTCAGTCCAGGCATGAGAAGGCTAGACAGGTATACCAGTAACTCAAAGGAGCAGGGAAAGAAGAGCTTAGGTCTTCAGACTGTACTCTCCTGTTATGTTCGAGAATCATGCTCCTGTGATTAGTTAGAGAATTGTGACTGTCTGCAGACAGGTCTACAATCAAGCATTAGTAACTGGAAAGCTCTGCCCAGAGAACACCATCACCATAAGGTTCTCCTTACTGAATCAGTATACATAGTTGATGCTACATATCCAAGTATGCTGAAAAAAATGTTCCTGGTTCCAGATGAAGCTTTGCAAGAGATTGGCTACAGATCACTCAAACTGCTCTAATTATGTTGTATACTATCTGACAGGTAGAGAAGGCAGCAAGCATTTCAATGTGGATCTGTATCAGCTTTCCCATGTCCGTTCTCCCTTCATGGATCTTACCAAGTCCCAAGAATGGTCTAAGAAGTATAAGAGTGCCAGATGTGGGAAGTGAGTGTTTTTCCTTGCTGAACAACTACAAATTGAAATGATAAATATAAATTTTGGTGGCACATGGCATTGACGGACAAAGTGGCCACCTCATTGGAAGATACATAAAGTTGGTGCTTAGAGAGATGGATGTGGTAAAGGTACAGATCTTTGCATAACTGGAATATCCATCACGTCTACAGCCAAGCCAATCATTACAACCTCTGTCACATTCTCTATCTGGCAGGGGATCCTTGAGTTTTCTGTAATTGATGGGATCTCCCTCCTGTGATGGGCAACTTTAGCCTGAAAACAAGAGGGAAAGGTTTTTTTCTAAGTGCATATACCTGTGTTGCTGAGATTAGCACTGAAAAATGTTAGAGGGCAGCTGAAGCAATAGCTACTCATTGTGTTAAAGATGTGTGTGTGAGCAGAGGGCTGAAAGGAAGGAGAAAGATGCAGTTCAGTCAGGTTTTTACCTTGAAAGGTCATGGAATTTCTTGCAAAAGTGCTCCCAGCTGCAGTGGAACGCACCTCTGCTGCCACTTTTTAATACAGTTCTAGGTTTTCTCCTGTTACTCCTAGCACACACACCATGTCTCCTGTGCTTTACTTGATCCATCTGGATGTCGAGGGTCACATTGAGAAACATGAAACATGCTCCCTGTACTGCAAAGCCTCTCCAGCAGTTGTCACCAGAGACAAGGTCAACACTTACATTTCTGACAATGCCGCCTGTTAATGAAGTGTTCTTTAACAGATGCTGAAGCTCTGTGCTCAATTAGTGTAGTAACATGCTGGCACTGAATTGCATTAGTGATGGTCAAGACTTGCACAGATAGCTTCTTCAGATCTCACAGCTTTGGCATGCCAAAAAACACCTGCTTATTTGCTAACTGATCATGATGAAATCTCACAGCCAATCTATACTAAAATGAATTGGATGTTCAGGATTAGCAGTCACATTTAAGTGCAGTCCAGTTCTCTGGCAATTGTTCTTTAACAATATTTATACTATAAAATACTAATTGTAATATTTTGTCACAATGTTCAGACCTTATTACATTGTTGAACTGTTTTACAATGAAATACTCCATCCAATTACATTGGCCACTCAACAGGGGGGTCTTATATGGTGATTTGGTAGGCCTACTTAAAGCAAACCTTTACTATTTAAAGCCATTCTGTACCTGTAAGATGAAGTGCATTACAGATCTAAGATACTGTGGCTCCTTCCATTTACAAATAACTTTAATTGAATATTATGTTGATTAGACTGTTTAATTGTTTTCTTTATAGTTCGAATTTCGTATGCCTGCTTGCATTTTATATCATTACCTTTGTATATGCAATTGTTCAGTGCATCCTTTAGTGGATACAATTCTTTGTATTATTCTGGAAACATTTTACGTATCACATTATTTGAATAGGGGCTTGTTATGTTATATAACTCCATAACATAAAACTAATTGAAAAAAAACACGGAGTCAGGAGAAGCAAGTGTACTTTGGTTTACTTGAGTAAGGAGCACATTTATGACATGGTGGCATAATGACGTATGCCATTCGCATACTTTTACTTATAACCCATGATTAATTATTTATACAAAGAATGCTTAATCAAACAATACAAATACAATATTACTCAAATATTACAGAATTATGAAATACACAACACTCCTGCCTACTTATTCCAACTCAGTATAGAATGCAACTCAATTTACACATATACACTCACATAAAAACAAAAAATAAATATATATTATAATAAAATTGCTACAGTCAACCTTCACTAATCCGACTACCTGTAATCCGGTTCCTTCGATAATCCGGCACTGATTATGCTTAATGTGATCCTTCTGTAATTTGGCATTTTCACTAATCCGGCACTCCTCAGGTCCCAATGGTGCCAGATTAGTGAAGGTCAACCTCTATATAGATATCTACATCATAGCAAATTTTAAATTGCCCCATTCAGGCCTAAGGATTTAATTACTGTTCTGAGGCCTTCTCTGTGGTGGTTGTAGATTACTCTAGGACTGCAGGAAATGGTTCTGAAAGTGTTCTTCTCTAACAATTGAGTCTGCTCTCCTCAAATGATTGATGTGATGTCTCCAGATAACATCAGACATAATCTCCACTGTGTAGGAAGGTGGTCCATCTCTGTTCTTAATCTTTCTAAGTATCCACTTTTGATCACCTCTGTATTCCCTTGCTAAGACTGCTTTTCCAGGAACAAAACATTGAAATTTCTTGTTTGGGGGAGCCCTCAACTTGTCTCAGCTATTTGTCCTGCACACAGCTTCTGACATTTGGTTTCAGCAGATCTGAGTGTGAGCACAAGGAATGACCCATGACTCATAGCTGGTGAGTTGCTGGTCGTGGAGTGAGCTGCACTGCGATATGCAAGGAGGGAATTGTCGAGTTTCTGATTCAGTGTCTGCGTAGTGTGTTCTGCTGACATTGCTCTCAGTGCATTCTTTAGAATCTGAACAAACCTTTCTGCCAAGCCATTTGTAGCTCGGTGGTACCGTGCAGATGTAATATATCTTATTCCATTCATTTTCGGGAATGACTGAAACTGCTCCACAACAAACTGTGGCCCATTATCACTGACCAAGTCTTCTGGAACACCAGTCATTAAGAAGAGGCTTGTCAACACATCAATAGTGTTTGAGAATGTAGTGGAGGCTATTGGGAACACTTCTGGCCACTCTCACTGCATCTACTACTACCAAGAAATTTGCGTCCATGAATGGTCTGGCAAAATCCACATGAACCCTCTGTCAGGGCATTCCCAGAGATGGAGAGGCACTGCTCTTGGCATCTTCTGAATATGTTAGCGTCCCGAAAAGCGCATGGCAAGACACTCGAGCTGGTGTTGTATCCCAGCCCACCGGACTGCTCTGAGCCAACACTTCCATTGTGACCACGCCTAGATGACCGGCATGTAGCTCCTCCAACACTTTAGCTCTCAGCAACAACTCTCAAACCCCACATGAAGCAACCCCCATGAAGGGGAAGTTCATTCTGGCAATGGTAAAAATGAGTGAACTGGAATTTCTGCTGCACATTCCAGCCATTTTGGATTGCCATGTACACCTGAGACAGAGGGGGATCTTGTCTGGTTTCCCTTTGGGTCATCTACACTGTACTAGGGAGACTTCTAATTTGCATCAAGAGGAGTGTCCTCTTTTGTAAATTTTTTCAGATATTTCATTTTCCAAGGGTGAATGGGTTGAATTTGATTTTAGAATTGTGGCCTCCAAGAAAAAGGGCCCATCTCTGAATTTGTGCTGCTGCTGTTAGTGGAACACCCTTCTGTGGATTGAAAATGGACAACAGTGGTTGATGATCAGTAATAAGGACAAACTCTTTCCCATACAAGTACTAGTTGAAACGTTTTGCACCTCAAAGCAGACTCAAGGTCTCTCTGTGCATAATTTTTACCTGCAGCAGTAAGGGAACATGATGCAAAGGCTATGGGGCGTTCACTTCCACCACTCATAACATGTGACATGACTGCACCTATATCACAAAGCAAAGCTTCGCAGGCAAGCTTCACTGGACAGTGTGGAACATAATGTGTGAGTACAGTCTGACGTCACCATTTCCTTTATCCTTTGTTCTTTGAAGAAATAACAAGCAGGATAGACAAAATGGATGTTGTGTACTTGTATTTTCAGAAGGCCTTTGAAAGGGTGCTGCATATGAGGCTGCTGACAAGGTAAAAGCCCAGGGTGTTACAGGAGAGATATTAGCATGGATAGAACATTGGCTGATTGGCAGGAGGCAAAGGTTGGGAATAAAGGGATCCTTTTCGGGCTGTCCTGCCAGTGACTAGTGGTGCTCCATGGGAGCTGTCTGGGGATTGCTTCTTTTTATGTTGTATGCCAACAATCTGAATGATGAAATTGATGGCTTTGTGACCAAGTTTCCAGATTGAGTCAGTAGTGAAGAATGCGAATGCAATGTTGGCATTCATTTCTAGAGGAATAGAGTATAGGAGCAGGGATGTGATGTTGAGGCTCTATAAGGCGCTGGTGAGACCTCACTTGGAGTTCTGTGGGCAGTTTTTGTCTCCTTATTTAAGGAAGGATGTGCTGATGTTGGAGAGGGTACAGAGAAGATTCACTAGAATGATTCCGGGAATGAGAGGGTTAACATATGAGGAACATTTGTCCGCTCTTGGACTGTATTCCTTGGAGTTTAGAAGAATGAGGGGAGACCTCATAGAAACATTTCGTATGTTGAAAGGCATGGATAGAGTGGATGTGGCAAAGTTGTTTCCCATGATGGGGGAACCTAGTACGAGAGGGCATGACTTAAGGATTGAAGGGCACCCATTCAGAACAGAAATGCGAAGAAATTTTTATAGTTGGAGGGTGGTGAATCTATGGAATTTGTTGCCACGGGCAGCAGTGGAGGCCAAGTCATTGGGTGTACTTAAGGCAGAGATTGATAAGTATCTGAGTACCCAGGGCATCAAAGGTTATGGTGAGAAGGCGGGGGAGTGGGACTAGATGGGAGAATGGATCAGCTCATGATAAAATGGCAAAGCAGACTCGATGGGCCGAATGGCCGACTTCTGCTCCTTTGTCTTATGGTCTAATACAAAGATAGCTGGAAGGGCAGGTAGCGTTGAAGCAAAGAAGCTGCAAAAGAACTTAAGACAGATTAGGAGAATGGGCAAAAAAGTGGCACATGGAATAGTGTAGGGAAGTGTATTGTCATGCACTTTGATAAAATGAATAATTTCTAAATTTCTAAATGAGGAGAAATTCCAAAACTCCGAGGTGCAAAGGGACTTGAGTCCCCGTGCAAGATTCTCTAAAGGTTAATTTGCAGGTTGAATGCAATGCTAGGGCTATTTAAGGCACTGGTGAGACCTCACTTGGAGTATTGTGAACAGTTTTGGGCCCCTTATTTAAGAAAGGATGCGCTGACATTGGAAAGAGTTCACAGGAAGTTCATAAGAATGATTCCGGGAATGAAAGGATTATCATATGAGCAGTAATAGAAGGCTCTAGGCCTGTACTCGCTGGAATTGAGAAGAAGGTCGGCAGGGGAATCTCATTGAAACCTATAGCATGTTGATATGCCTAGATAGAATGAATGTGAAGGGGATGTTTCCTTTGGTGGTGGAGTCTAGGACCAGAAGGCACAGCCTCAAAATAGAAAGACATCCAGTTAGATCAGAGATGAGGAGAAATTTCTTCAGCCAGAGGGTGCTGACTCTCTGGAATTCACTGCCATGGGCAGCTGTGGAGGCCAGGTCACAGGGTGTATTTAAGGTGGAGTTTGATCGGCTCTTGATTAGTCAGGGCATGAAAGGTTATGGGGAGAAGGCAGGAGACTAGGGTTGAGTGTGCAGAGCAGACTCGATGGGCTGAATGGCCTAATTCTACTCTCATGTCTTTTGGTCTTATCTGTTGGAAAGTCACCTGCTTTGTCCATTGCCATTTCTTCCTGATCTGCAGTAATGATTTCAAGGAGTGGAGCACAGTAGCCAGGTTTGGCAGGAACCTATTATAGTAATTGATCAATTCTAAAATGCACTGCAATTGTGACATGTCCTTTGGCCTTGGGTTGCTCACCACTGCTTGAAATTTCTCAGCACACTTGAGTAAGGCTTGCGCATCAATGGTGTAACCACAGTAAGTGATGCTTGGTTTTTAAAAATTCACACTTGTTACATCGCGCTCTGAGCGTATAATTGTCTAATCTCTTTAACACTATTTTGAGATTTTGGACATGCTCCTTATCATCCTCACCAGTAACAATGATGTCACTGAGTGCTTGGGCAGCCTTGCAGCCCCTGGTCCATAGCCTTCTGCCAGACTGCAGGTGCAGATGCTACTCCAAAAATAAGCCTATTATAGCAATAAAGCCCTTTGTGAGCATTTATGGTGAGAAACACTTTGGACTCTTCTTCCAGCTCCATCTGTAGGTAGGCTTCAGCTAAGTCTAAATTGCTTAAGTGTTTCTTACCAGAAAGGTTTGCAAAGTATCCGTTATCCTGGGCAGAGGGTATTGATCTACTTTCAGTACTGGGTTAATGGTGACATTGAAATTACCACAGATCCTGAGAAAATACAGGCTACTGGGACCACTGGTGTTGCCCATGGGCTCCAGTCAACCTTGGAAAGACCTTCAGCTTCCATGTCAGTCATCTAGTTCACTGGCTACTTTAGTATAGATGGTATAAGGAACTAGATAGGCTTTGCAAAACTTGAGTGTGGCATTTTCATTTAAAGCTATTTTAGCCTTGATATGTTTGAGATTTCCAATGCCATCCTTGAACACTGCTGTGGCACCAGCCAATAACTTTCTTAATTCACTTTCAGTTGACTCTATTGCAGGGGGTGCGGTGTGCAAACAGTGGATGAATCTCCAATCAAGTTGTAGTTAGCTCAGCCAAACACAACTACACAATGTAACCCTCCTGTTTTTAACCACATACAAGCACAATGTGGCTTGTTGGTTGCTGTATTCTGTTGTTACAAATGTCATCCACAGTAGTTATCTTTTCTCCAGTACAATTTTTTTAGCTGGATATCCACAGGCTTCAGCTCAGTATCTTTGAAATGCCATTCAAATTCATTTTATGGAATGACTGTCCAATTTCATTTTAATTAATTTGCCATTCCCTTCTGGTGTAAGTCATAGTGCTTCTCTTTTGTTAGCTTTCACATTGTAGATCCCAGTCCTGTGTCACTCTCAATATTATCAGATATTTCGTCAACAGAATGCAGATCAGTGCTCTTTTTGAAACTGCAACTTGACTTATTTTTTTTCTCTTCCCTGTGCAGTCCACTTATTTTTGTATTTATCCTACTTTATGACATCTTCTGCAAGTTTTGCCTTTAAATCTACATTGGTCTGGTGTATGTGAGCCCCTGCCACAACTGTAACACAATTTGTTTGGCCAGGCTGGTTTCTGTTTAGGCATTGCAATTTTATTTGTGCTCACTTTCATTCCTGACTGCAACTCAATTGCATCTTTGTCTGGGGTTCCTATCGATACAGCCACTTCAACTGCTTTTTTAAATGTGAGTTGAGCTTCAGTTAGGAGCTGTTTTTGAATGCTTTCTTGTAAGATTCCACAAACTAAACAATCTCGCAGAGCATCCTTAAGCCCATTACTGAACTAGTAATCTCTTCAGCCATACACTGAAATTGCCTCCCCTTCCTTATGATTCCACTGATGAAACCTAAAGTATTCTGCAATCAACAATGGTTTTGGTTCTAAATGTTTCTGCATATCTTTCATGATATCAGCAAAGCGCATTTCAGCTGGTTTGGTTGGAACAGTCAAACTTCTAAGGAAACTATACACCTTTCCATCCAATGCATGCAGCACTTGTTTCTCAATGGCTATTCCATTTGCTTTAAAATAATGATCAATTTGTTCAATGTACAATTATCTCTTGTGAAATTGAACACATCTATCCAATGTAGCCAGCCATATCTACTTTTTTAAAAAATTTATGATTTTTATCACCCAGCACTCAGTTTATGAGTCCATGAGTTTGTCCATTTCAGCCATTTTTTAAACTCTACCATCTTTGTTTTCCTCTTGCAAAGAAACAAATATGTTGTGCTCTTCTTTAAACTTGAACATCTTGCTGTGCTTTTTTTTTTCCAGCTTGAATATCTTGCTACGCTTCAATAGTTAAGTAGTCATCATATTAAAGCTTACTCATCATCACTGTTATGTATGGTGACTCCAAAACATAAAATTAATTGAAAGAAAAACATAGAGCTGAGAGATGCGTATGTACTTTGATTTATATAAGTGGAGCGCACATATGTGACATGACGGCATGATGATGTATGCCATTCACATACTTTTACATAATACTCATAATGAATTATTGAAACAAATAATTCTCAATCAAACAATACATTTACAATATTGCTCAAATATTAAATACACAAAAGGGCCATCTGGTTGGTTAACTCTTATCTACAAATTTAAATGGTATGTGTGTTATCTACGGGGCACTGCACATTGGCTCACATTCTTTCTCTATTGTCTTCTTTGTTCTTTTCTGCCATCGTCTTCCTTTTCCCAATTCTTTTGTTCTATTAGTGCTTAATAAAAGGATCTTGAAGCAACAACTTTTATGCTTCCTTCGTGACTTCTGAAAAAACCTCATCAAAAACATCAGAACCAATAAATTGGCATCGTCAGCAGATTGGCTACAAAGACTGAAGGACTCGGAGGTATCCCAGATGAAATGGAAATTTAGCACACAAACCTAAGAGGTAAGAGCTTCCTTGATAATTCCAAATCATCTGAAAAAATGCCCTAATTCGTGCTTCAATAAACCATCTAGTGGAGGTGTAAGAGTGAGGAAACTACTATATGTTGCAATTCTTAAAAAAAACAGACCAACACTGCAATTAATATTGTGTGCAAATTAAATTCATACAAGCTGGTGGAGTGCGGAGACATTTTCCAGTTAAAATTTAGTGCTCAAAAAAACATAAAGATTGTGATCTAGTAAGATCCCACAAACATTCAGTTGTAATCTGATAATATTTCAGAGTGCAGTCCAAGTTATAAAAAGTAAATACAATTCATATGTTACAAAAGAATAAATTAAGACAATGGCCAAAGTCATAAATCCTACTTTTAGAATCTCCACTTACATGTGAACAGATGACTGAGGTTTTGAGCTCTTACCTGAATAAACTACTTGTTTGATAAGATTAATGAAAAATTCAAAATGAAAAATACAATTAATGTTAAGATTATTAAGAAGACATGTGATAAGAACCAGATAATGTCTCAGGGGAGAGGAAAACACTAGAATATGTGAGTTAAAAATACAAATACACTTTCAATTTAATCAAATGTGTGTCAACGAGTGAAAAAGCAAACAAAGCAAGCAAAGAAGTTCACTAAATATTTGGGAAAACTGAAACATGAGAGAAATTTACAAAAACGGTTTATCATAAAGAAAAAGATGGGAAATAACAGAGGGACCCAGTAAAGATACGGCCTGATGTCCTGAAGCAAACACATTCCAATCAGTGTATCAACAGAAATACTAAAGTGCAAAACACTATTCCTGAAGGCCTAGCGGGGCCAGGTTCTGATGTATCCATACAGATTGAAGGTATTTATGCTAGAGCTACTTTATTCTACTGATCATTTTACGACAGGTATTTGACACATTTACCATTGACTCCTATCACTGTCCTTGAGGTTTGGGGCTTAGTGCTGATGATTACCCATATGATGGTTATTTGTCATTGAAACTGGTATTTTCCGAAGCAGATAATGGAGTAACTGAGACTACTGATACATTAGTGTCGGTCTGCCTGGATCTGGTCGTCAAAGGTAAAGCTTCCATTCTTGTAGGAACAAACAGTACCATTGTCAGAAGGCTCATGGGAGCATGTAAAGAGAGAAAGGGAGAGAACTTTGAGAACCTTGTCAATTCACACGGTACTCAGAGCCGCCTTTGAGAATGTGCAACTTTCTCCTCTGCGGGATGATAAGCATAACAGAGGAACTCTCTGGTATACTCAGTCTGAGCCAGTCACTTTGCATCGTGGTCGAGTAGCTAGAGTGATGAGAACACCCAAATTTCCAGGAGTGCCCAGCACCCCAGCTATTCTTTTGGATGCTCCTGACCAGCAGGAAGAAGAATTACTCTTGCCTGCGGGAGTGCTGGTGAAACCTGAACTACAGAAATCTTCAGCTGTCCACTCTAAAAGGGAAACAGATTGTCAGGAACACCTCAGGAAGAGATATTACCCTCAAATGTAGAATACAGATTGCACATCCTTTTCCTGTGGCAGCAGTTCCCAGTTTTCGGGTGAAGAAAAGGGAAAAGAAAGTCTCTTGTACTGGGAAGCTTGACATTAAAATCATTCAACTTTGACTCACCAATAGCAGAGGAATGGAAAAGGAGACTAACTGATAAGGTGTGTTGGCACCTCTAGTGAGGATGTGCCACAGAAAACTTCTCAGGTATGTGTCCAAAAAGAAGAAAGAACTGCAAAAATCTTACAAATTAGCTGAGGTTTCTGCTAGCAAACAAAACCAAGAAAACAAGAGGAGATACAATCAAAAGATTGTTTTCTCAGCTGATACCTGGAGATAAAGAGTTCTAATAAGAAATTTAGGACTACAAGGAAAGTTTAAGTTGGCCATTCGCTGGATTTCTACACCTTATGTACTAGAGAGTCAGATTCCAAACTTGTCAATTTTTCAGTTGAAATTAGAAGATGGAAATGATCCTGTAAAAATTCTCTATCAGAACCATCTTTTACCTCTAGGGCAGGGAGTACATATGGATCGAGAGTCTGCACCTAATAAAAGAACTCTGCAATGGAGAAGAAAAAGGAAACACCAGATGAATCAATGCTGTACGGACCCAGAAGATGAGGAAATTGGTATATGGTATGACTTACCTTATGCCAGCTTCCCAAGAGGAGTTAATGAAGAGATGCCAGAACCGTTCTGTCTAGTCCTGGGTATAGTGAGGAATACAACCCTCAACAACCAGAAATGATTACAGAGGGAAAGGGAACCAGACTCCAATATAATTGAAGATGAAACCAAATCTAGTCAGAGGGCAGGAGAAACTGAGTTCCAGGAAGGCACAAATGATAGGCAGGATGAGACACCTCAAAAGTCTCCAGAAAAGACTGAAACTGATGAAATAGTAGCCGAGAATCAACTATAATGGCTGAAGAAGAAACTGAAACTGACATAAGAAGATCTCAGGGAGTTAGGAAACCTCCAGGTAGGCAGGTATATGATGCATCAGGAAATCAGAATGTTCTGTCAGATATGTTACTTCTATTTACAAATGGATTGGAGATCCTGTAATCACTTGAATCTGTAATTTGAATTCTGTAAGCCATATGCCTGAATACTGTCACAACATAAGTATGAACACAACTATCTCAAGCAGTAGTAAATCAAGGCAACTGGACTTGCTGTGTTGTCTAGAAGATGTTTCGCCACTCATCTAAGAGGCTTCTTCAGTTCTAATCCATGGTGGGTAGTTTTCCCATTTATAAACTCTGAAAGTTGTTTTAAGGTATAGTATTCACATGAGGGTCGTTAAGAGTCATAGAAGAAATGAGAGGGTAATTAGTCTTATCTTTGCAAGAATGGAGGTGTAAACTGTTGTGGAGATGCCAAGGTAGAGATGTTAAGACTGCATTGTAAGTAGCTGATAGGTGGTGTCATACCTCACCCCTCTACCCAGGGACAGGTTTTCCAGTTTGACAAAGATGGCTTCTTTAACTTCTCTTTCAAACCACCTGTTCTCCCTGTCCAAAATGTGCCCATTGTTACCAAAGGAGTGTCTCTTGTCGTTTAGGTGTAGATATACAACTGAATCTTGACCTGTTAGCCCTCCTATGTTGGGTTGTTTTGACTCACCGATATACATTATCATTACATTGAGAACTGCACAGATATGGGGCCCGATCAATAACCTCTCGGATGAGTGGCGAAACATCTTCTAGACAACGCGCCAAGTCCAGTTGCCTTGATTTACTTCTGCTTGATACACAATGACCTGGCTGACTGAGAACCTTCACAGACATATGAACATAACTGTTATTGTTACTGAGTATAAGTGTTCTGTTATTAATAATATGGTTGATAAGTGTCAAAGGTTTACAAAAGCACAAAGACATGCCCATTTTGGTGGGGGGAGAATGCAACACCCTGGTTTAAGACCATGCTTTATTTTATTGATAGTTATGCTGTTGCATATTTTGTTTTCTGAAAATACAAAGAACATTCCTTTAACTACATTATATAATCGAGCATTTCATTTTTGCTGTTTAAGATAAAAGAAAAAGTTGATAAGTTAGGCATGCTGAATTAGCCAATCGGATTTTGTGTTAATGTTTTGTTTTTGGAGAAAGCATGGGATCGAAGAAGCAGGAAGGAGAATAAAAATGGACAACGAATATCAGAACATGGTGAAACATTCACAGAACTTATTTGGAAAGACAGATACACATGTTGGAAAATCCTCGTGCAGACATTGGTCTCACGGAAAATGTGCAGATAGCTTTTAGTTAGCTTGTTAGAACATGACGTTGAAGGAAGTTAGACTTTTTTTTTCCTTGGAAGTTCCAAGAATATTTGTTTACTGGGGCAGCTTCTTCAGCACAAAACCGTTTCATGCCGTGAGAAAACAAAGTGAAGTAAACTGAATTGATTACACAACAATAAGCTCCAATATTACATGCACAATATAGACTATTTATATATGATGGGCATGTTCTTTATTCTGTACTATATAACATTAATGTGCTTGCCATAGTTTAAAATTTTTTGTCAAGACTAAGCCTGCACTGTTCCTTGCTACTATTGATGGCGAGGATGTGGATGAGGTGAGGACCTATAAGTACCTGGGGGTGCACCTGGATGACAGACTTGAATGGGGCACCAACACAGAGACTGCGTACAAGGAAGGCCAGAGTCACCTCTGCTTCCTGAGGTCCTTTGGAGTATGCCGGCCTCTCCTTCACATGTTCTACCAGTCTGTTCTCACCAGTACAATCTTCTATGCAGCGGTGCGCTGGGGCAATGGCATCAACACAGGTGATACAGCAGGCTCAATAAAACGATTAGAAAGGTTGGCTCTGTTGGAGTCAAAATGGACACACTGGAGGCTGTGGTAGAACAAAGGACCCTATGGACAGTGTTTCTCACCCTCTGCATGCCACCTTGGCTGGACAGAGGAGCACTTTCCAGGAATAGACTAAGACAACTGTGCTGCTCCAAACAGCACTATATGAGGTCATTCTTACCCTTGGCCATTAGACTCTATAATGAGTCAACCTATAGCCAGAGAAGTGATGCCCCTCTCTTGAGAGACTGTTTGAGGTAACTTCCTTTTTATTCTATGATACTTCTCTTCTAATATTTGTATCTGTGCACTTGTAATGCTACTGTGACACTAATTTCCCTTTGACATTAATAAAGTATCTATCTATAATTTCAATCTAAGTGTATACTGGTGTGAGTTATATTACTGACCAGCAAACAGTAAATTTGCATGGGTGTTAGTATTCATACAAGTATTTGGCTTTATTTTTCCATAGAAGGAATATTCAATCTTTGTTTACCAGAATCATATTTACCCTTGACATGTTTATTTACTGGAAGTGAACTTCTCATTGTTATTCCCATGCACTGGTGAGTTAGGTTGCTGTTAGGTTGGGTTCACAGTAATAGCTAACACATTACAAGTCTACGATGAGAGGGCACACTTGAAAAGAATCATGTAAAAGATCTTTAACAGACAATATTGACCATCTGTACAGTTTTATTCTGGTAATGAAAAGGATATTGAGGTACAGGTAAAAACAAAAAATAATTTACAGAAGGAAATACCGTCCTTCTGTAAACAACAGGAATTCTGCAGATGCTGGAAATTCAAGCAACACACATCAAAGTTGCTGGTGAACGCAGCAGGCCAGGCAGCATCTCTAGGAAGAGGTGCAGTCGACGTTTCAGGCCGAGACGAAGTAGTCCTGACAAAGGGTCTCGGCCTGAAACGTCAACTGCACCTTGTCCCTCTGTAAATTATTTTTTATCCAGAGGGTCAATTATTAGCTACATCAACATACGACTTTATAAATGGCATTGAGGATAAATTAAGAGATGTTTTCACTTGAATAGAGTCCAAACAAGTCATTGTAATTACAGAACAGTCACTTAAAAGCCAACAAGGAAGAAACTTTTCCTGTTATCAGACTGGAGAATTGAGCATTCAACGAAGATGCCCTGGACATCTTAAAGTTATGTTAACACTAGAGACGTAATTAAAGATCAAACAAAATGCTAGATGAGGCGGGGGAATAGGAATAATCATGACGTCTCACTTAGCCAAACACCTTTTACTGTGCTGTTAATCCAACACACTTCTATGCAACTTGCAGCACGATTCTATACTGCCTGAATTACTTTACTGATACTTCAAATGCAACAGGATCAAAGTAACTAATTGCCTGGCTGCCCAGGTGAAGCATGCACATTGGAACTAGAATAGTTACTGGTACAGGGAAGAAAACTTGGTAAGATTTCTATCAGTTAGTCATTTTCCCCATCTATTGTCTTTTCATGTTAGCTTGTTGGAACATTTAGCCCTATAGGATTACAATGGTTTTCCAAAAGCATCTTTTCCAATCATGTTTATCCATTGCAGAAAACAATTTAAATATTCACTGAAAAGAACTATGATCTTCGCTTCAAAGTTTGCACAATATTCTGATTATCCACTGAATATAATTTGTATATTTGTTAAGTAGCAAAAGTAACAAAATTGGTACCTATAACACCGTGCTACAGAATGAAATCAAATTAGAAATTGACTTGCCTGTGGCTCATGGTAGTAATTATTTCATCCCTTTTGAATGGTTCTGTGCATTTGATATGACATCACTTCTAACTGGGAAGGAGACTGCAATGTACTTCCCAATTTCCTGATCCTAGGGGCATATGAAAACTTGCTAATTATTTCCATGCCTACAGCTTGGCAGTCTATAGAGAATTACATTAATTGCTTTTAATCATCCTGAAATCCGTAAAAATGCATTATTGAATCAATGCACATCAGATGTTAAAATATGCAGTAAAACTGGTCCCCAACAGGAAATAGGGTTTCATTTAAAGACTGCTGCATATCCAATAGAAAATAAGTTGATACCTTGTGCTGCCTTTTATCCATTAAGAAGAAAAATCCACCCTTGCTATAAGAAATAAGTGTATGAATACTTGTTTATTCCTAAAGAAATTTTTTCTGGGGAATAAATAGTGGCTTAATTATTCTAACTGTACAGTTATTGAAAAGGTTATCATGTAAATGCTATGATAACAAAGTACCCTGGTTAAATTTACCTAAAATTAATATGAAAAATATATTTTCCCTCGTACTAATTGTGGCAGCTGTACTCCAATACCGATAGGGTAATTCTATAGGCTGTGTAGAAACTGGTTGTCATTGTCATTAATGAAGTTTCTTAATCTCCACATTTTGGAAATGTTCAGTTTCTTTGTTATCGATCATTATACACATTTAAAGTGGCAACTGTAGAACACACCTACTGTACCCAAAGTAAAAATGGTGGAAATTCTGAAAAGAATTTTGTTGAGACAATATACTTTGCATAATTTATATGTAGTCTGCAATGGAAATTACATCTATTAAAACATCTTTGAGAAAGTTTTTCTCATTAAAAATTTTAAGCACAAATATAAATTTAGTTGGATTGTAATTTAGGTTCTTTGAATGCTAACTCAAAGAAAACAAGCAACAGTTTTGGAAAAACAAGTGTTTTATTCTACTCATCAACTACTTGAAAGGAAGATTTTCATCACTATACTGCCCTTATAAGCAATCACATTTAGGGATACAAATACTGTATCTTTTTCTCCTGACTTGAACGGAGTGGAAACCAACAGGAGCAGAAAGGTATTCATGGTTCTGCCACTTAATCAGTTGAAAAAAAAACTTCAATACGAGTCTTGTCACTGAATCTGATAAATTATGAACTGTACTGCACACAATCTGATGTTAATGTATCACAAAAATTAGAAATACATTTTGAATTAAATGCTTGAAATGAAAAACTAGCAAGGGTGATGTCAGCCTGATTCAATATGGCTGAAATCTACTTAGACTTTTAAAATGTATTTCTTCAATACAAGTTAAATTAAATCTTGCTTTCTCTCAAACATTTCAGAACTATATATTACAAAACTGATCAAGAGTTCAAGGTATATACAGTGGACTCCAGTTAATTGGGGAGGCCACTTATTTGGGACAACTCTTAGGGAACAAAAACTAATCAAGAGGATAGTCAGGACTCCCTTCCTTGATTTGGAACACTAAGCCACTTAATTGGGACAAGAGATTTAAAGTTTCTAATTAGCATTAGTCGTGTGCATTTGTGTGGTTGTTAGACACTACACCCTGCTTACAGCAAACAGCTTTTAAAGATTTTCATGGATGCTGCCTGGCCTGCTGAGTTCCTCCAGCATTTTATGTGTTGCTCAGCTTTTAAATAGTATCAGTTGCACATGCTTGTGTTCAAAATGCAGTGATTTTTGTCATTGATAGCTGGCAAGAAACAAGCAATAAGACAATTCAGCAACAGTTTTGCTCATTGTAGTTTCAAGCATTCAGGTTTAGAGATGCAAGACATGCTCTGAAGTGAAAATGAAATGATTTCACTACTTCAGCAAATTAGGAACTGCGAAAAATTTGAAGGTATCAACAATCATCCTGAATGTTACAATGAAGGTTCAGAGGATGCAATCATCGAAAGCATTGTATGACAGCAGTTCATTATCTGTATTAGGTGTCTGTGCCGAATTTGTTCGTTTACAGAATTAACACGGCAGCATTCACTGGATTAGTTCTTCCATCGATAACTATTAGGAACTAACAGTTTATCGTCCTGTAGTAGTACTGATACTGTTAAAATTTGTTCTGCATTTCATTTAATAGATAATTTGTTACTCAGTTAAAAGGTACTTTGTCTCGTTTTGAAAAATACCTTTTTAACCATTTCCATGAAACTTTGGAAAATTGGGGCAACCACTCAATTGGGCCAAAATGTACTGGTCCAAATTAACCAGAATACACTGTATATTTTGAACGCAGTCTTTTTCCTTGAGAAAGAGAATCAAAAACTAGAGGGCACAGGTTTACGTTAAGAGGGGCAAGATTTAAAAGGGATTTGAAGGATAACTTTTGGCCTAGGTGGTGGTGCGGATCTGGAACAAGTTGCCAGACGAAGTGGTTGAGGCAGTTACTGTAACATTATTTAACTTGAACAGGTACATAGACATGAAAGCTTTAGAGGTATACAAGTAAAATACAGGCAAATGTGACTAACTTAGATGTGGATCTTAATGTTGTGAACAACAAAGGACCAGTTTCTGTGCTGTGTAATAGATGCAAGTTAATTACAGAAAATAAAACTTCACTGCAAGATCCTTAACATTCTAAAATCTAGCTTCAAAGAAATAAAGATTACCACCATTACCAAACTGTTAAGTTCAAGCATCAAACCTTCACCAGTATCCTCTCGTTCTAACATACAACTATCTTGGCCGAAAGGCATTGCGAACTGGTTTTTTGCTGACAATAATTGGGCTCAGTTTCCTTATATATGCAAATTGATGTTCTTCTTGCACAACTGGCCAGTCATTGACAGCTTCTTCTTTATGTCTGGACTGAATTAAATGTTTATCTGAGAATCTGCAGGACCTGCCTCAGGAATACTCTCAGAAAGGTGTTAGAGCCTTGATGGAATCACACTAAACTATTCAAACATATTGCGACCAAAAAAAATTCAAACTTTTGTCAATCCCAAATAATACTGGCTTGTGACCACAGCAGTGTATATGCCAGTAACAGTAGAGTCCACTTAGTGAACCTGCAGCATCCCAGTCTTTTGAATGCCTATCCATGGCCACATTCCACATGGCCTCCTGGTCATATACACCTTTTACCCGAACATTTCTCAAAGTTATTCCTGGTAATAAATAACCTGCCCAGATGCTATGGGAAAATTCATCTCTTTTAGGTTGCTCGAGACTTTCAGTTCAGAACTGCACTAAAAGTTCTTCACTGCATCTCACCCATTTCCCATACCTCTGCTCTCATCTGCGGGATAGAATGAAGATATTGAGATTCCCTGCACCACCATCTTCCATCCTACTAGCTTTTGCATTCAACAGATCATTCTCTGCCATGTTCCCAACCTTCACAGAGATTCCAACACCAGACATAGCTTTCTTTTCCACCCTTTAAGCATCTTACAGCGACAGACCCTTCGCAAATACCTCATCCACTCTTCCTTTCCCATAATACGCTCCTCCATCTTCTCAAACTTCCCCTTGCAATCATAGGCAATGCAACACTTCACCTTTCATCTCTTCCTTGTCCACCAGAGACCCACACAGTCCATCCATGTGCAGCAGCATTCATTTTGCTTGCACTTCTTGCAACTGTATTCCACATTCACAAAGTACAGTATTCAATTGTACGTTGGACACCATTTTGCGGGGCACCTGGATTCGGTCCACTTGGTCAATCCCAAGCTTTCTGGTTCTCACAATTTTAATGTCTATTCCACTCCCATTTTGACCTATCAATCTGTGATCTTTACACTATCAAAATGAGGCCTTTAGCAAGCTTCAGGAACAGCTTCTCATTGTCTGGGCATGTTGCAGTCTTCTGAATTTAATATTGAATTCTATAGGTTGAGCTAATTTAATTTCTATTTGTCTCAGTTGCTCAGCTGTGATACTGGATCAGCATTTTCCCCTCCTTTTTAAAGGAGTGAATGATATGGGAAGTCTCACCTGCCAAGCACATCGTCCTACATTGCAATTTGCGACTGAGTCTTATGTCTACATTTTCATTAATTGCTTCCAATCATCTAGACTAGATAACCACATATAACTTATTTCATATTTACCAGTTTTACGTAACAAACACATTACCACACCCTCAACTCCATCCTCCCTGCAGCTTAAACTTCTTTTGGTCTCCTTCCCAGTTCTGAAAGTCTTTGACCTGAACTGCTAATAGTATTCTTCCCACCGTTGTGCACTACCAAGTAGGTATTTTGCAACATGTTTTTATTTTATGCATTCCCTTATTTGCTATATCACACTTCCCACACCTTCTCATGTATTGCAATTGCTGTTATGACCTACCCTATGACAATGATAATATCACTCAACCTCTAGAATATCTCTGCTTTTACCATATATGGAGCAAATAGATAAATGGCTTGATGAAGTCTCAGCCCAAAACAAACTGTTTATTCCCCTTCATGCTGCTTGACTTGCTGTATTCTCCAGCACTGTGTTGCTGGATGAACAGGCCAGCATATTGAAAGTTCACCAACCTTTCTTAAATATCCACTGCCTGCTATAATCGTTATGCCTAGCACCTAACTCACACTTTCCTTGACACTAAGTCATTGCCCTGTTACTCCCTCAAGCATCAATGTCCCACCGAGCACCAAAAGAACACTTGTAAGCTCTTTAATGTTGCTGCTCCTACAAGCAAATAAGAGTTCTAGGTATCAAATTAACTTCCTTTATACAAAGTGCAGTTCTCAGTTTACAACAGTTCTGCTACGACATGCCAGTCATACCACAACAGACTACGATATTTTAATTCGTGCATTGACAGAAAAAGATCTTGTTAAAATCCCCTTGACTATTGAATAGAAGTGCAGTAGAGAATATAATATTTACCCAATCAGTAATAAAAGCTGAATTGTTAATTTTTCTCCTGTGGGAACTGATTTCCCAATTTCATATTTTTCGATTTATATTTGAGCATTTGATGTGCTATTAATGCAAGACAATGGTTCTAAAACTGAGTTTAGATGAAAAATATATATTTTTAGCCAGTATGATATGTATTAAATGGACTCATGTACAATAGTTTTCCTAAAGACCCAAGAATGGCACTGAAATGAGGAGCAAGGCTTTGTCTGTTTAGTCAAGAACCTGTCTATTGCTTGGAACATTAGTTTCCTCGGACAGGGAAGATTACTTTTCTCCTGCCTTTAATTATTTCATTGCTCCGTTTTGCTCATCATCCTTGAATGACACAAAGAACTACCTGGCATTTATCAACGTTATTCTGCAACTAGTTACTTAAAGCTGCAAAGCTTCCTCCAGTCAGTTTGTTGTCTCCAAATGAAAGCCTTATCTATTAAGAAAGATTGGAACTGACCCATCCAGCTGCAACAACTAACAACCCCCAATTTCACACAGCCTAATCACAGGACAATTTACAATGGCCAATTAAACTACTAACCTGTACGCCTTTGAACTGTGGGAGAAAACCCACAAACTCCACAGGGAGGATGTATAGACATCTCAGAGGTTATGCTGGAATTGAACTCTGATGCCCCCAGCTGTAATAGTGTCATGCAAACCTCAACACTACTGTGGCATTAAGATAGGAAATTTATGTAGACAAATGTAAAATGCAACAACAGATTGTCATGTCCTATCTACATTTAGCTAGTGTAACTTTGAACTGTTTATCATATAGTTTCAGCAACAGCAACCAATATCTTGTAATAAATTATTAACACTTCTTGTATTGTTGATATTTGAGATCATGTAAGCCTTAAAGTTTTACTCATTGACTGTGTATTTGAAGTTTTCTATGCACTTATTTTCCTCAGATCAACCCCAGTCCTGTTCAATGTACCATGACATTTTGTTGATTTCCAATTTGTAATCCATAATCAAGACCATCTAATTCAAACTTAACTGTCTTTCATCCCTGTCTCATTTATAACCTCATTACTTCTGTCTCCCACTAACTGGCTAGGTATGCTAACTCCTACACGACAACCTATTGCACCACTTTTGTTCTATATTAACCTGCTTATAAATGATCAATTACACTGGCCCGCCGCAACGCAATGACTTTGAATCTGCAATCATTTACACTACCTTCCATTACCTTACTTCACCATACTGTTGCAACCTTCTCCAGATGTCCAAGTCTGGCCTTCTGCTTTAAGCTTATTTGCTAATCTCTCAATATGCCCCTGCATCCTAACATCTGATCTCTCCCCAATTTGAAAAAGTCTTGTAATTCAGCCATAGCTTCAATTTCCAGTAGCTCCTCTTATGATGTTGCAGTGTTCGCCAAGCTTGGCAATTAGCTTGCAGAAGTTTCGTCACCAGTCGTTACCCCAGTGTACAGTTGCTGGTGTTTCTATCTGGGGGTGCGTGTTTATATAGCACCCTGTTAGCTTGCCTCGGTCCAGATTGGCTACCCCTTCAGTTGACCTGAGTTCTATTGGCTCAAGTTTCTTTTGCACTTAGGGGATCGCAGATGACGTTGATTTCGATATGTTTGTTTACAGTTATAAGAGAACCATAATTCTAAGAATTTTCATGCCTGCCAGCACTAGAACTTCTGCTGACGAAGGGTCTCGGCCTGAAACGTCGACTGCACCTCTTCCTACAGATGCTGCCTGGCCTGCTGCGTTCACCAGCAACTTTGATGTGTGTTGCTTGAACTTCCAGCATCTGCAGAATTCCTGTTGTTTCCAGAACTTCTGCATTGTCCCAATTCAAGTAGCATCCTTCTTGGTCTTAAAAGTACTGAGATCAGCGACAATGGACCATGTCTCTTTGCTGCCAGTCTGTGTTCCCATAAACGAGTTGAGAGTTTACATCCTGTCTGGCCTATGCAGGTCTTATTGCAATATCCACAGGTGATCCCGTACACCACATTGCTTTTGTCGATTGTTTTTAAGGTCGTGCAGACACTACTCAACATGCAATGAAATGCATGACCTTGTCCTGCATCAAGAATATATCAGAAATGACAGCTCAAAGATCACAATTGCACACAAACAGCAACTTTAAGAAAGCTTGTCTCAAGAACCAAGGTACCATTAAAGACAACGGACAAGGCAAGCGAACAGGGTGCAGTATAAACATGAGCTCTCCCAGAGAGAAACACCAACTGCGCACCAACTGGTGATGAAACATCTGCAAGCTAATTGCCGAGCTCAGCAAACACCGCAACATCAAGTGCCCCAACTCGAACTACCAATATTCACCACCATCCTAGCTCCTCTATTTCCCATCCAATGTTAATTCCTACAGGTAAAACATGAACAAAATATACTTGCTTCCTGCACTGTATTAATTCTTAACTGTACTCAACATCGTAGGCTATACATAAATGCAATTAACTATTAGCCCCAATGTAGACTTTAAAGTACAATTTTTCTTAAATCCCATTTAACTCTTATTATCACTCTAAAAAGTTAAAAGGTAAATACCTACGAGCAATACATGCAAATGACCAACTGAATATACTTCACCTATCGAAATCAGTGTATATTGCCCCTAAAAATTAAAGATAGTTTTTTAAAATGAGTTTTATTGGTCTCATGTATATCGAGGCATTCGGTGAAACACGTCGTCTGCACTGACAACCAATACAATCCCAGGATGTGCCGGGGCTGCCCACAATTGTCAGCATGCTTTCAGTGCCAACACAGCATGGCTACAACCTACTAACCCCGAGCTCTTTGGAATGTGGGAGGAAACCCATGCAATAACGGGGAGAATGTACAAACTCCATTCAGCATGGCCACAACCTACTAACCCCTAGCTCTTTGATATGTGGGAGGAAACCCATGTAGTGACAGGCAGAACGCACAAACTCCATACAGACAGCAGCAGGAATTGAACCTCGATCACTGTGCCACAAAGCATTACACTAGCTGCTACACAACTGCACTGCCTCCAGATGAACCAGAAAAATATCTGGTTACAAAAGATAAATGCCTTGGTGCTTTCAGGTGCTAAAAATGGAACTATTAACACTAGACATTCCTGCAATAATAATAATTTTGCATTTTATCCTTAATCTGAAAAAACTCCCTTAGAAAATTTGTATTGAAAAATTCATTGAACAAAGATTTTAATATGTACTTTGATGTTTAAATTGGTGAAAAGACCTGATCAGACTTTGTATACTAAGTACTCCAGTTTCTACCATCTATAAAAATCAAAGCATTCAGGAATACCAAGTAAAATATTACAATTTTTAAACATAATTATCAATTAACTTAATTGTAAGAAATACAATAAATGTCAAAAAATTATTTACAGGATAATCAGGTCACAAATACTAGTGTAATGTATAGTTATTTGAATTTTATTGTGAATTTGCATTGGCATATTGGCTAGAATACACTTTCAAATTTTAATTTTGCGCATTGCAAAAAATTTACATCACTACATTAGACAAAGTTGAAAATTTGAAGCTAGAAATGGGGAAAATAAAACATGCCCAGGCTGGAACTGGATTGGTACAAATAAGCGCATTATAAAACTCATTATGAAAGACACCCAAACCTCGTTAACTCCTAGTAATTGGTGATAGAAAAGAGCAAGACTGAAAGTCAACACTTCGTGTTCAATAAATTGAAAACCAAAAACAGATACACATTTACAAGTGTCCGAAGGCAGTAATCAGCACCCATTCCCTTGCCACCTCAGGCGCAGGCTGCACCCTCCACGCATGAAGGTGCTTGCTCCCTCTCCGTAGCTACTGAGCGGCCTGCAGTGTATCCCCGACAGTCCTGTGTGTTCACCTCGTACCGACGTGCCGCCCCGAGCCGGGTCAGTCACCGGTAAACTCGCCTGCCACCACTGTCCGACCCGGCCTCAGGTTCGCCGTCGCCATCGGCCCAATGACGCGGGGTTTTACATTACTCCCAAAGGGTGGGGGTGGGGGGAGTGGGAGTTTCTCCCACAAGATTTGATCCATTAGCGCAGGGCAGCGGGGAGAGCCGCGTGGACTGGCCTGAGGTAGGCCCGAGTCAGCTGGGGATTTGAATGGGGAGGGCAGCGGGAGGTGGGGCTGCCTGGGCCGGCAGCGCCTCGCCCGCCTTCCCTCCCTTCGCCTCTCCGAGCCAGCGGCTGCTGCAACGCAGACTGGGAAAAATTTTTACTAACCTTTTTTTCCAACAATTCCTCCGTGCGACCGCCATGCACCAGGGCAGGAAGCGCTGTGGCGGGAATCGCCGGCCCCCGAACAAGCATCGACCGCTGTCATCCACACCGCGGCAAAGCTGATGATGCGTTAATTCAGAGTCCTGGGCTGACACTGGCTGCCCCGCCCCGGCGTCTAGTCGCGTTCCAAATGCTTCACGCGCAACAGGGCGGACAAAACGAACGGCACATTCAGCGCCCGGGGTCCCGAAGGCCTTTTTGGTTCGCCCCTAATCTAGCACTTTGAACTCGTACTAGTTGCGTTGGCGAGAGCAGAGATTGACCTATTCAGATTCCTGGGCTGCTCACCGGTCACAAAGCCGGAGAACCGCCTCGGAACCTGTATAGATAAATTAGTAACTGAACTGAGTTCGCGTATGTCAATCAGGGTCCAGGATAAAGTTTTCTTCTGAACGCCAATTAACACGTTGAATGAAATGTTCGGTTGTGTAGGAATTTTGGTATATTTGCGGACTCGGGAACGGGTGGAAATACAACGTCGGACTAGTGAGAGACAGGCCAGCTGCTGCTGCTGTTACTCTGAAGGTGTGCATTGTTTGCAGCTGGGCCTGGGCAGAATCATAATGTAGTTTCCTGGTCGGACGTCTTACTAACCAGTGGCTTTTCTTTTTTTCCCCCCACTTCATTTAAAAGATAACTGTTAGCATTAGCAATAATAACACTACAGCTCAAGATACAGATACATAGAATAGAAAATGCTGGGAAACCACGGCAGGGTAGGTTACATCGATGAAGTTTAAGATTGAAACAAACCTTTCCACGCAGATTCTGCCTAACCTGCTGAGTAGTTTTTCAACTCCATGTTTTGTGTTCGGATTTCCGTCGTGTAGCAATTCGTTTTTGTGCACCTGAGTTTCCACAGTGCTTTTCATAACCACTGCTGTTCCTCAAGCCAGTTGATTACTCGCTAAATGTAATCACTGTTGTGGGAAAATTAATTGCAGGGTCAGTGTTAGGACTGAAATTTCCGCAATTAAAGTGGCTGATGTGGATTCTGAGCCTAAATTTTAGTAATCTTAATGGTGATCTTAGCATGAATCTTAAGTTTTAAATCTTCAGCAATAATTTAATTGCATTATCTAAGAAACATGTGGTGTCCTGAATTTTGCACTATATTGCACTTAACTACATTGAAATTCAACTGCCAATTGTGTAACCTTTTTTGTGATATTATTGTCACAGTATTATCCATAGTTTCTCATACAGTGTCACAGATTTATAAATTATCCTTAATTGGGATTGTCATTGTCTTAAAACATTAATGTAGAATTTATGACATTTGAATGAACAGAGAACATGGTCTAATCAGTTTGAGTACAGGACTCTTGGCCTAGTATAGAAAGTCAGAATCAGAATAAATATCACTAGCATATGTTGTGATATTTGTTAACTTTATGGCAGCAGTACAATACAATACATGATAAATATTGAGAAAAAACTGAGTTACATTAAGTATATATATCTATTGAATAAGTTAAAATAAGTACTGCAAAAAAACCCCAAAAAAGTAGTGAGTTAGTGTTCATTGGTTCAATGTCCATTTAGGAATCAGATGGCAGAGGGGAAGAAGCAGTTTCTGAATTGCTGAGTGTGTGCCTTCAGACTTCTGTACCTTCTTCCTAACAGTAACAATATGAAGAGGGCATGCCCTGGGTGGTGAGGTTCTTAATGATGGATGCTGCCTTCCTAAGGCACCACTCCTTGAATACAATGCAGACTAGTACCCATGATGGAATTGACTAATTTTACAAGTTTCTACAACTCAATTTGATCTTACGCAGTAGCCTCCCTCCCCTCCCATACCAGACGGTGATGTAACCAGTCAGAATGCTCTGCATGGTACATTTGTAGAAGTTTTCAAGTGTTTTAGTCGGCAAACCAAATCACCTCAAACTCCTAATGAAATATAGCCTCTGTCTTGCCTTCTTTATAGCTGCATCAATATTTTGCATCCACATTAGGTCCTCAGACATACTGACACCCAGGAACATGAAACTGCTCACTCTCTCCTCTTCTGATCCCTCTGTGAGGACTGGTATGTGATCCCTCACCTTACCCTTCTTGAAGTCCACAGTCAGCTCTTTAGTGTTGCTGACGTTGAGTGCAAGGTTGTTGCTGTGGCACCAGTCCATTAGTTGGTATATCTGGCTCTTGTATGCCCTCTCATCTCCATCTGAGATTCTGTGAACCATGGTGTCATCAGCAAATTTATTAGTGGCATATAAAGTGTTGTTTCTAAAGCAGAAAAGTTAAGTTCTTGACGGCAACATTTTAAAGTTAGCAGTGAGTTTCAGGTTTTAAAATAATCAGAAAAGGAGGTTCAATTTGGGAAACCTTTCTTTGTCTTTTGGGTTATTGGAGTTTGCAGGGAGCTGCTGACGATCAGTATAAACGTGGGGAGTGGATGGAGGGACCTGTTTTAAATCCTTACGTACTTTTCTGTTGTATAGACTTCCAAGTGTTCTGTGTCTTGTGCTAGCTGCATGACATCAGCTCAGTCAGGAGACCTTTTGAAAATGCAGTCATCTCATACTTGCTCATTACCTTTGTCCACCTTGACTTAAAAAGAATTCAGTCAGAGCAGTTCAACATATTTTCCTTTGAAATCTATGCTTTCAACTCTTGATTCTATTTTCATATGATTATTATCTTAGAATAAAAATTACATTATCTTTCCTACATGTCGAGTTGAACAGGTAATCAATTCCTTGGGTTTTTCATCTTCCTTTTAAATAAAGATGACTCATACTCCTTTAACGCTTTCCTTTCACAAGGATTTTTCTTAATCTATATGTTTTCCTTGACTTTTAAAATGTATTAAGATGAACTGTCAAAGTCTCTGAATTTACTTAGTTTGTTCAGGGTGTTAACTAGAAAATTTCAGAGGGAGGACGTATCAATGTACAAGGAACAAGATTGTTCCGGATGATAAGTTCCCATTGTAGCCAATTCTATTTTATTCAATCTTTGCAGGTTTTGATATGTATATGAGCAGGTTCCAGATGCTGAATCTTTGTCAGAAAGGTGGAGGAAAGTTTCCTCTAGAAGTAGCTGATTGCCCCTTGCACTGGAGTGTTGAATCACAGCTGAAAGAGCATTCTGTGATAGAGAGCGATGAGCTGGAGCTGAGGCATAATAGATGTTCTGACCGCTTTCCCCCTGCTGCTGCTTTCGCTCTTCCTGCTGTGCGGCAACCCCCTGCCGCTGCCTTGATTTCTTGTGCATCGCCGTCATGGCGATCTGCCTCCCAGATTTTCTTTCTTGCTGCTGACTGAACTGAAGACAGAACAACCCGTTGGTAGTATCTTCCAGTCGGAGTTGGTCTTGATTGATGTCTGTGTCCCTGATCGACTCTGAACAGGAGAAGGTGTGAGGGTCAGTGAAAGAAGATATCACACCATACTAGGTTAAAGCTTGTAGGGAGCCTCTGACTGGATCTGTGTGAGCAAAAGAGTCTGAAGGAAGAAGTCAAGGCAGCTCAAAATCAGATTATCATCACTGTCATTTAGAAGGAACATAGAGTATAGACCACTGCAGCACCAAAACAATCCCTTTGGCCCTCAATCTTGTGTCAGACTAGTAGTCAGATACCCAATTAAACTCAACTATTCTGCCTAAACAATTCCAATATACTTCCATTTCTGTATATTCTTTACTGTACCGAAGAGCCTCTTAAACACCTCTATTGTATTTCTTCCACCAGCACATTTCCTTTGAATTTACCCCCTCTCACCTTCATTGCGTGCCCTCTAGTATTAGGCATTTCAACCATGGGAAAGGTTACTGGCTGTCTGCTCTACCTATGCCTCACATTATCATAAAAACCCCTATCAGATCTCCTTTCAGCCTCGGCCATTCTAGAGAAAACAACCCACGTTTGTACAACCTCTCCTTATAGAACATGCCCTCTAATCCGGACGGCATTCTGGTAAACCTCTTCTGCACCCTCTCCAAAGCCTTGCATCCTTCCTATAATGTAGTGACCAGAAATGAATGCAATTTTCCTGACATGGCCTAACTAGAGTTTTAAAAGCTGCAAGATAATTTCCCAACTCTTGAATTTGGTACCTCAGTAATAAGGGCAAGCACTCCATAAGCTGCCCAATCGACCTGTGTAGCTGTGAACTTGGACCCCAATGTCCCTCTAATCATCAACATTGTTAACTCTCTTTACAACACTGCTTGTAGATGTTCTCAATGGTGGGGAGGGCTTTGCATGTGATGGATTGGGTTTTTGTAGGCTTTACTGTTTAAAGGCATTGGTGTTTCCATATCAGTCCGTGATGCAACCATTCAGGATACTCTCCATTGTGCATTGATAGAAGTTTGTCAAAGTTCTAGATGAAATGGCAAATCTGTGCAAATTTCTAAGAAAGCAGAGGCTCTGCCATGCCTTCTTTGTAATGGCAGTTTTGTGCTGGTCCCAGGATAGATCCTCTGATATGCTAACTCCAATGAGCTCTCCACTTCGATCCCTAATGTGGACTGGCTCTTGGACTTTCAGTTTATTCCTCCTGTAGTCAATAATCAGCTCTTTGGTTTTGTTGATGTGAGTGAGAGGTTGTTGT
Source organism: Mobula birostris (assembly GCF_030028105.1). Lineage (NCBI taxonomy): Eukaryota > Metazoa > Chordata > Chondrichthyes > Myliobatiformes > Myliobatidae > Mobula > Mobula birostris. Next base: position 53,643,559 of record NC_092383.1, on the reverse strand, counting down.
TGTTGTGGCACCATCCAACCAGATTTTCAATTTCCTTCCCATATGCCAATTCGTTATCACCTTTGATTTGGCCAACAACCGTAGAATGTGTCATCACCCTTGATTTGGCGAACAACAGCTATCAGAGAAAAATAGAGTGTCAACTAAGACAGAATTACATGAGTTATCCCTTGACACACCAATATATTGGCAATTTGAAATTATATGCTCCATCAGTAAAGATAAAGCAACTAATTCAAATAGTAGAGCTATTTTCTAAATATACAAACATGAAATTTTGACTAGGTTAAGTGCAGAACATTAAACATAACGAAAGGTGCAATAGAGTTAGTAGAATAAAAAACAGAGCAGCTGGATACAATACAACTGATGGATGAATACAAAACACATACGAATCTGGGATATCAACAAACAAAGAAAATAGATCATGGTGTGATAAAGGGAAGACTTTTGACAGAATTGAATTCAAGGCTTAAGAAAATCTGCCAGACAGAACTCAGTTGTAAAAACATAACAAAGGCAATAAACAGTTTTCACTATACCTATATTAATGTATTTTTTGGCATAATATCTTGCTCCAAACCCAAGCCGGCTTCTGCTAAGTACACACCACTAAACTTAAATGAAAGCACAACTCAGAAAAATGAAGAAAAAGTTAACCATTGAAGATCATGGCCCTCCGCGGAAGACATCCCACGATCTGGGCAAACGAGGTATCGACAAGGAAGCGCCGAATGCCTGGCTCAGAGTTGGAGACCTCTTCCCAGAAACAGAGGGACTCCTTGTGGCAATATAGGACCGGGGGTTAACACACAAAAAAAATCAAAAATGCATATAACACTGTAAATGCAGAAAATGCCAAGGGAAACCAGAACAATGCAGCACATTTCAGGATTTTGCAGCAGTTTAACTCAATCTGATTACTTACACAGGGACAATTAATTGGCAAACATCATTCACTAAAATCTTGCTTTAAAATACAAACTCATAAAAAAACCCATACCTTACTATCAATACAAGCCTGATCCAATTTTAGAGTCAAGAGTCCTCCAAATGATATTACAGATAGGGCCTAGATATAATTCTACAAGATATAGAAACATAGAAAACCTACAGCACACTACAGGTCCTTTGGCCCACAAAGCTGTGCGGAACATGTCCTTACCTTAGAACTACCTACACTTACCCATAGCCCTCTATTTTTCTAAGCTCCATGTACCAAGCAAGAACAACTGACTTAACAGATGTAGCCAATCCAAACACGCATAACGTACAGAAATCAGTAAGTGAATAACACCAGAAATATGCTGAATTGAAAGAGGAAATCGAAAGATTATGGAACATGAGCAGGTTATAAATTGGCCCAATAGTAATATCTGTAACTGGTATCATCCCAAAGTCATTACACAATAGCATTAAACAATTAGACTTACACAGCAATATTTATGTAAATCTCCAGAAAGCCACATTACTAAACACCACTAGAGTAGTTTGAAATTTCCTAGCAATTGAGAAATGAGTGTGTTTGGCTATACTGTACCTGTACCTCAGGTTTTACCAGTTTAGGCTGATTAAGAATAAAAATAATAGTAATAATAAATAAGCAATAAATATTGAGAATATGAGATGAGGTGTCCTTGAAAGTGAGTCCATAGTTGTGGGAGCAGTTCAGTGAGGCGAGGGAAGTTGAGTGAGTGAATGAAACCTCTTGCACTAAGTTGGTCTCAGTCTAGATAAGGCGATTTGAAGTCATCCTCCACAACAATGCTCATCTGCCTACATGTCTGTTTCTCATTGTCCCAGTAGCTATTGGTGTGGTGGAGTGGGGGGGAGGGAGGGGGAGGGTGCTGTCTTTGGTATAATTTCATTAGAGTGATTGCACTTTTCTTATTTTTGAGTTCTACCCACAAAGACAAAGTGTATGACGTGGCGTGAAACTTGCTGTTTTGTTCTTCAATACAGTGCAAAGACAAAAATCTCTAAATTAAAAAAAATAGTGTAAAAAAGAAGAAATAATGAAGTAGTGCTTATGGGTCATTCAGAAACCTGAAGGCAGAGGGGAAGAAACTCTTTTTGAATTGTTGATTGTGGGCCTTCAGGCTCATCTCCATGATGATAGTAATGAGAAGATGGATGGTGAGGCTCCTTAGTGATAAATGCCACCTTCTTGAGACGCCGCCTCTTGAAGATGTCCTCAATTTTGGGAAGGCTGTGCGATGATAGAGCTGACTGAGTTTACAACTCTCTGCAGTTTCTTTGATCCTGTGCATTGGAGCCTTCACCTCAGGCTGTGATGCAACAGTCAGGTTGCTCTTCACTGTAAGAGTCTTTGATGTTATACGAAATCTCCTCAGACTCCTAATGAAGGAGAGCTACAGGTGTGCCTTCTTCAGGATTGAATTGATGTGTTGGTCCAGGGTAGAGCATCTGTGATGTTGATGCCTATGAACTTGAAACTGCGCAGCCTTCTTACTACACCCAGCATGAGGACTGGTATGTGTGCTCCTGATTTCCCCGCCATGAAGTCCACAATCAATTCCTTCATCTTGCTGACATTGAGTGTGAGGTTGCTGTTGCAACACCACTCTGAAGATACTGAGCCTGAAGATAGACAAGTCCCCTGGTCCTGATGGAATGCATTCCAGGGTACTGAAAGAAATTATAGTAGAGGCTTTGCTGATGACTTACCAGAATTCTCTGGATTCTGGGCAGGTCCCGGCAGATTGGAAGAGGCGAATGTCACGCCACTGTTCAAAACAAGATATAGGCAAAAGGCAGGTAACTATAGGCCAGTTAGTTTAACATCTGTCATTTGGAAAATGCTTGAAGCTATCATTAAAGAAGAAATAGTGAGGCATCTGGAAAGAAATGGATCCATCAGGCAGATGCAGCATCGATTCAGCAAAGGCAGGTTCTGTTTGACAAACTTACTGGAGTTCTTTGAGGATATAACGAGCGCAGTGGATAGAGGGGAACATTATTTACTTGGATTTGCCGAAGGCATTCGATAAGGTGCACATAAAGACTTATCTATAAGATAAGGATGCACAGAGCTGGGAGTGATATATTAGCATGGATAGAGGATTAGTTAATTAATAGAAAGCAGAGAGTTGGGATCCATGGGTGTTACTCTGGTTGGCAATCAGTGGTGAGTGTTGTGCCACAGGGGTTGTTGCTAGGTTTGCAACTATTCACCATATACACTAACAATCTGGAAGAGGGGACTGATTGTAGTGTATCTAAGTTTGCTGATGATACTAAATTGAGTGGAAAAGCAAATTGTGCAGAAGATACAGGGAGTCTGCAGAGAGATGTAGATAGGTTAAATGAGTGGGCAAAGGTCTGGCAGATGGAGTACAATGTTGGTAAATGCAAGGTCATCCACTTTGGAAGGAAAAAATGGAAGATCAGATTATTACTTAAACACCAACAGTGGTCTTCTAGTAAGGAAGATAAGGATCCAGTTGCAGAGGGAGGTCATAGTCATAGTCATACTTTATTGATCCCAGGGCAAATTGGTTTTCATTACAGTTGCACCATAAATAATTAAATAGTAATAAAACCATAAATAGTTAAATGGTAGTATGTATATTATGCCAGGAAATAAGTCCAGGACCAGCCTATTGGCTCAGGGTGTCTGACCCTCCAAGGGAGGAGTTGTAAAATTTGATGGCCACAGGCAGGAATGACCTCCTATGACACTCTGTGTTGCATCTCGGTGGAATGAGTCTCTGGCTGAATGTACTCATGTTCCCAACGAGTACATTATGTCGTGGATGGGAGACATTGTCCAAGATGGCATGCAACTTGGACAGCATCCTCTTTTCAGACACCACCGTCAGAGAGTCCAGTTCCATCCCCACAACATCACTGGCCTTACAAATGAGTTTGTTGATTCTGTTGGTGTCTACTACCCTCAGCCTGCTGCCCCAGCACACAACAGCAAACATGATAGCACTGGCCACCACAGACTTGTAGAACATCCTCAGCATCGTCCAGCAGATGTTAAAGGATTCAGTCTCCTCAGGAAATAGAGACAGCTCTGACCCTTCTTGTAAACAACCTCAGTGTTCTTTGACCAGTCCAGTTTATTGTCAATTCGTATCCCCAGGTATTTGTAATCCTCCACCATGTCCACACTGACCCCCTGGATGGAAACAGGGGTCACCGGTGCCTTAGCTCTCCTCAGGTCTACCACCAGCTCCTTAGTCTTTTTCACATTAAGCTGCAGATAATTCTGCTCACACCATGTGACAAAGTTTCCTACCGTAGCCCTGTACTCAGCCTCATCTCCCTTGCTGATGCATCCAACTATGGCAGAGTCATCAGAAAACTTCTGGAGATGACAAGACTCTGTGCAGTAGTTGAAGTCCGAGGTGTAAATGGTGAAGAGAAAGGGAGACAAGACAGTCCCCTGTGGAGCCCCAGTGCTGCTGATCACTCTGTCGGACACACAGTGTTGCAAGCACACGTACTGTGGTCTGCCATTCAGGTAATCAAGAATCCATGACACCAGGAAAGCATCCACCTGCATTGCTGTCAGCTTCTCCCCCAGCAGAGCAGGGCGGATGGTGTTGAACGCACTGGAGAAGTCAAAAAGCATGACCCTCACAGTGCTCGCTGGCTTGTCCAGGTGGGCGTAGACACTGTTCAGCAGGTAGACGATGGCATCCTCAACTCCTCGTCGGGGCTGGTAGGTGAACTGGAGGGGATCTAAGTGTGGCCTGACCATAGGCTGGAGCAGCTCCAGAACAAGTCTCTCCAGGGTCTTCATGATGTGGGAGGTCAATGCCACCGGTCTGTAGTCATTGAGGCCGCTGGGGCGCAGCGTCTTTGGCACAGGGACGAGGCAGGATGTCTTCCACAGCACAGGAACCCTTCGGAGACTCAGGCTTAGGTTGAATACATAGCGAAGTACTCCACGTAGCTGAGGGGCACAGGCTTTGAGCACCCTGATACTGACACCATCCAGTCCTGCAGCCTTGCTTGGGTTGAGACGTTTCAGCTGTCCTCTCACTTGTTCAGCTGTGAAGCCCACCATGGTGGTTTCGTGTGGAGAAGGGATATAGTCATGAGAGCAGGGTGGGGGACTGTGAGAAGGGGTAGGAGGGGAGAGTGGAATATGTGTTGGTTGGGGGCCGACAACAGATGACTCATGTGGGGGATGGGCAGGGGCCACAATTTCAAATCTGTTAAAGAACAGTTTAAGTTCGTTGGCCCTGTCCACACAGCCTTCAGCTCCTCTGTTGCTAGTTTGTCGGAACCTAGTGATGGTCCTCATCCCACTCCAGACCTCTCTCATGTTGTTCTGCTGGAGTTTCCACCCAAGCTTCCTCCTGTACCTGTCTTTAGCCTCCCTGATCCTGGCTTTCAGGTCTCTCTGTATTGCCCTCAGCTCCTCCCTATTTCCATCTCTAAACACCCTCTTTTTAGCGTTCAGAGGTACAGAGGCTTAGGTTTTTGTGCTTGTTTACTAGTATTGAGACAATGATGGTGATGAATGTTGATCTGTAATTGATAAAAAAAAGTTGTCTGAGATCTGTCTTGCAGTTGTATATTGCCCAAAGCAGACTGGAGAGCCGGTGAGATTGTGTCTGCTGTAGATCTGTTGTGGTGATAGGTAAATTGCAGCAGATTCAGCTCCTCCATCAGGCAGGAGTGCATTCTAGACAGCCCTTTGAAGTACTTCATCACAAGAGATGTCAGTGCTACTGGGCGATAGTCATTACTGAGACAGCCCTGTGAGCCACACCGCCCAGCAACCCCTGATTTAACCCCAGCCTAATCACGGGTCATTTTACAATGAACAATTACCCTTCCAGCCGGCACGTCTTTGGACCGTAGGAGGAAAGAGGAACACCTGGAGGAAACTCACACAGTTATGGGGAGAACATACAGACAGCAGCGGGAATTGAACCCAGGTCACTGGTACCTGTACTGTAAAGTATTATGTTAACCACTGAGCTACCGTGCCTCCTCTGGAAAGGAAATGAGAAAAGGCCAGAATAAGAAGGTGGGAGTACAAGCTGGCAGGTAATAGGTGAAGTCGGGTGAGGGGGTAGGTATGTGGGTGGGAGAGGGGAGATGAAGTGAGAAGTTGGGAAGTGATGGGTGGAAAAAGGTAAAGGATGACAAAGAGGAAGAAATCTGATAGCAGAGGCTGTCTATTCAGATTTCTTCAGTGCTTTATTCCCAATCTTTGCCTCCTGCAGTCAGCCAATCTACTATCCATGCTAGTATCTTAACTGTAATAGAAGATAGGAAAGATAGTATCTTTCTTGTCTGACTGGCAGGAGACAAAGAGTGGGGAAAAGGGGTCCTATTCTGGTTGGCTGCTGATGACTAGTGATGTCCCACAGTGGTCGGTGTTGGGACTTCTTTTCACATTATATGTCAATGATTTGGATGACGGAAATGTTGGCTTTGTGACCAAATTTGTGGGTGATACGGAGACAGATGGAGGGACAGGTCATGTTATGGAAGCAGGGAGTCTGCAGTCTTTGCTTTCTGCCAGTCGGCTAATCTTACATCCATGCTAGTACCTTTCATATAATACCATGGGATCTTATCTTGTTTAGCAGCCTCACGTGCAGCACCTTGTCTCACCAACCACTGGAATCAACCATACTGTTTCCCCCTTGATGCCCCCTAACCAGCTCACCCTCCGCTTCTGAGGCATTGGAGTGATTGCTGCCCATTTGAAGCAGGTGGGAACCTCAGACGGCAGCAGTGAGAGTTTGAAGATGTCCTTGATATTCTAGCAGTTGGTTGGCACAGGTTTTTCAGTACCTAAGTAACAAACATGATATGCTGGAACTCAGCAGATTAGGCAGCATCTGTGGAGGGGAATGAGCAGCCAACGCTTTGGACTGGGACCCTTCTTATTCATTTATTCATTCATTCATTTATCCATTTATCCATTTATTTATCTATCTATCTGTATCTATCTATCTATTAAGATACAACGTTGTCCCAAGGAAAAACATCTTGTTTGAAAGATGTAAGTTCTTTTCCTGTGATGAGAAACGAGGTGTTAGCTTTGACCTATAGTTAGCTGAGCTTCACACACTAAATCCTGAGAGTTTGGATATTTGAGAGCCTCACTCATTAGAGGCGAAATAATCTGCAGAACTTCAGTGAGAAAGATTGCTTTGTGAAAAAGATTTCTTTTTCCAATATTTTTATTATTAATTTTACAAATAAGAATACAGAGTACAATAAAAAATATGTATCAATACATTATACTAGATCGCATATAAAGACTCCTTACCCTATATTCATACAGATTAACTAATTTGTAACATTGAAATATAGTAATTTTATTATATTAAAAAAATCTAACCCATTACCAAGACCGAAGCTGATTAGTAAAGAAAAAAAGGAAAAATTACGGTTACCTTATAAGGTAGCTGGAGAATGCACCCTAAAACATGTATGTAACAAAGTAATTAGTCATCAACTGTGCTTTAACAGCAAATCAAAGGTTTTGAAAATTCAAAAAAGGTCCCCACAATGTTTGAAAGTCTTGGCTAGATTCAGAGATTGAACATCGAATCTTCTCTAAATTTAAACATGACATCACATCACTTAACCACTGAGCGCTAGAAAAGGTTGTAAATATGTGTTGGGCAGCCAAGACCGCACGATCACAGGCTAAGGAGCTGCACAGAGCGGAAACAACAGTGCATGCTGTGTAAACAGTGGGACCGAACACAAGGCTTTTCCCAAAGCAAAAGCGTAGCAAAGAGGTAGGTTCAAGCAACAAACACAGCAAATGTAGAAGTAGGCATATCCCAAAGACACGTTCTGCTTGTGGAAAGTCCTGCAATAATTGTGGGAAGAAGAATCATTTTGCAAAATGCTGCAAAGCTGAAGCTGCCAAGAGAAAGATGCAAGTGACTTCTTCTGACAGGGTCCTGAATTACCCCTATGAACTGTGCTCGATTACCCCTATGAACTGTGATTTTGAAAAGAGAGAGAGAGTTATTTAACACCAACAACTTGTTTTTAAAAGAGAGAGAGAGATGAAGACTAACTGTTGGACTGTCACTTTAAGGAACGAGAAAGAACTGGTTAACTTTTGGATTTCTGCTGAGTTGGAGACAGCACCGAGCAGCTTGTAAGTTGCTATGGTGACCGAGGGCACTATTAAATGGACAATTGATGTTATGATTTTTGGCAGGTTGTTGATACTTCTTCAAGGACTTTTGCCTGCTTGCATTTCTTTCACAGAGAGAGGAAGGAGGAGTTATTTGAGTGACAGTTGATGCTCAGCACGGGAAGATAAAATAGGAGGTCAGATGATACAGACCTCAGGCACATGTTTGGACACTGAATGAGCATTGTTGTGCCCGCAGGAAAAGTGGGTTTTGGAGGATTGATCAGGCGGATCGATCCATCGCTCTTGCAGTGAGAAGAGGAAAGGGGTTGACTGGTGGGGAGTTGTCCATGTGTCCACCCTCACCTGGGGGATAGCTCCACCACAGAAAACCAGTCTTCTTTGTTAAAGTCACAGTCGGTGACTTTTAAAGGATTACGAAGGACAATGAGAAGATCGACGGCGTCAGCTCACCTGAAGACTCAAATCTCTCCCCCCTCTCTCTCCATCACTACTCAACTTAATACCACAAACTGAACTGAACTTTACTCATCATCGTAAGACTGTATCTCTTTACCCCTAGACTTAAAGAAGCTTGGTTTCTCATACATATGTATTTCCACACTTACTGATATACTTACTTATATATATAAAATCATTGCTAACCTGTTTGATTTATCTACATTTATATTACTGTATTGCGTAGTTACTAATAAATGTTATTAGTTTATAGCAATACTGGACTCCAAAGTGTTTTCCATCTCTGCTGGTTCTTTATTCCTGTCACGGGGTACATGACACTTCTGAGGGAGTTAGGAAGTATTTGTGGATTCTCCTCAGAATGTTGGTGCTGGTAAAACAAAATGGATTGTTCCAGTGACTGAATGAGACAGTAACTTCATTCGAGCTTGAAGCTGAAGCCCAGGTGAATCTGTTATCCATTGATGATTACAAGACTCTCTAAGTTAAGAGCAAGATTTACCCAGTGAAATTAAAAGTGACAGGCTGTACTGGAGAGAACGTTCCAGTAAAGGGAGATTGCATAGTGACCTTCAGGCACAAGGGACAGCAGCTAAAGGCACAGCTACTGATCGTAGGAAAGTGAGTACAGCCAATGTGGGGCTGAGGAGGGGAAGAAAGGATCAGACATGATTGAATTGTGGTGCAGATTTGATAGGCCAAATGGCCTAATTCTGCTCCTACGTCTTATGGTCTTGTGGTCTAATATTAGGTCTGAGTGCATGTGAAAAGTTCAACTCAGTGAAAAGGGTTTCCATGTGGTTTCACAGTCCAAAGATGACCACACTTCACTCATGAAAGAGTATGCAGATGTCTTTGAGGGGCTCAGATGCCTACCTGGTGTAAACAAAATTCATATAGATGAGTCAGTGGCTCCTGCTGTCCATCTATGCAGGAAAGTTTCATTTACTCTTCAGAGACAAACTCAAACAGGAGCTAGCATGCATGGAATGGATAAATGTCACACAGAAAATGAAGAATCAGCAGATTGGGTGAGCTCACCAGTCATTGTGCAAAAGAAAAATGGTGCATTGCGCATGTGTCTAGATCCAAGAGATCTTAATAAAGGCATCAAGAGAGAGCAGTTAACATTGCCCTCACAGGAGGAGATTATATCCTGGTTTGCAGGTGCCAAGTGGTTTAGCAAGCTCGACGCATTGTCTCTGGTTTTGGCAGAAGAAACTTGATGAGATAAGTTCGAGATTGCGTACTTTTAACACACCAGAGAGGAGATATTGCTTTCTTTGGTTATCATATGGGATTCTGTCCACACCAGAAAACCATCCACATAATCTCTGAGGGTATACCTGGTGTCAACACCATCATTTGGAGGTCTACCAAGGAAGAACATGATGCACAACTGAGACAGATGCTAGACATGATATGGAATGTCAATTTGAAATTAAATAAAGAGAAATGTGAGTTTGGTGTTAAGACACTAGCTTTCATAGGAGTTGTCATATCGGAAGAAGAAGTGAAGTCTGATTCAAGAAAGACATCAGCCATTGAGAACACGGAGAGGCCCCAAAATAAAGAGGAGATAAGACGTTTCCTGTGGATGATGACTTGCCCGGCTCAATTCATCCCTCGACTGTCTACTGTGTTAGCACCACTTTGGTACCCCTTGAGCAGTGAAATGAGTGGATTTGGTCTCATGAACAAGAAGAGTGTTTCCAGAGGCTGAAAAGAATCCCAACTGAAGAGCTTGTGCTCAAGTTTTATGATCCAGAAAGACGTACTAGGATCTTGGCTGATGTGTCCCGGTAGGGCCTTAGACAGTGCTACTGCAGCAGCACAATGACACATGGCAACCTTTTGCCTATCCTATGCATCAAGGGCTTTAACAAGTGCGGGAGCAAACTATGCACAGATAGAGAAAACGTCTCACCAGCACATATGCATGCAAAAGGTTCTATCAGTATATCTGTGCACAAGCTTTTGAAGTGGGGACAGACCATAAACCACTGATCTCAATTATGTCCAAACCACTGAATGACTGTCCCATGAGGATACAGCGCATGTTGATAAGGCGGCAGAAATATGACATGAAGATGATCTACACATCAGGAAAATATATCTTTGCTGCTGATGCATTGTCTCGAGCAGTCAACAAGAAAGAAAAGAGTGACCAAGAAATTAACACTGATATAAGGTCCCCATGTTGACATGATTCCCACTTTGATTCTAGTATCTCCTGATAGAATAGAGAAGATTAGGATGGCAGCAGGGACAGATGAAACAATGAAAGTACTCACAGAGACAATACAGAAAGGATGGCCAGCAGCTAAGAATGACTGTCCAATGTCTGGGATTGTTGGGCATGCAGAGTTGAACTGTCAGTAGTGGAAGATATGGTTTTCAAGTGGAACAGGTTTGTGATTCCAGTGTCGCTACACAAAAAAATGCTCCAGAAGATACATGAAGGGCATCTTGGTGAGGAAAAATAAACGAAGAGTTTGTGAAGTGATGTACTGGCCAAGAATGAACCAAGACATCAGCCAGACCACTGCTTCATGTAAAATAAGTCTTACCTACAGACCAAAGCAGCAAGCAGAACCACTTGCACCATTCCCTGTACCAGACAGGCTGTATAAAGTTGGAGTGGATTTGTTTGGTTGTAATGGGCAGAGTCATTGTTGTAACAGATTACTTTTCCAATTACCCAGAGGTTGTAACATTGCAATCAACATACAGCAAAACAATCATCACCTTCCTGAAAGCTGTGTTTGTGAGGCGTGGAGTTCCATGTGAAGTGGTATCAGGCAATGGTCCACAATTTCCGTACTATGAATTTGAGTGCTTTGCCAATGATTGGGGGGGTTCGACATATAACTTCAAGCCCACATCACCCAAATTCTAATGGCCTAGCAGAGAGTTCAGTCAAGGTAGTGAAGGGCCTCATGAAGAAAGCACGTGATGAATGAAAGGACTTTCACAAAAGTCTGATGATTTACAGAAGTGTGCCACTGCAGAATAGCCTTTCACCAGCCCAAATGCTGATAGGTTGACACATACACACTAACCTTCCAGTACACACAAACCTGTAGACACCTAAAGGAGCACACAGGGTCAAATTGGCTGCAATGAAAGGGAAAGGAAAACAGAAACAGCATCACCATCACAACAAGACTGCAAAAAGCCTACCAGTCCTGAAACCTGGAGACCAAGTGCGAATTGAAGATCACAATTCCAGCACATGGTCCATGCAACGATACGTGCAAGAGGAAGTTGCTCCATATTCTTACCAGCTCCAGGTGGAGGAAGGAACAGTATGGATCTACGACCACAGGCTCCAACCATAGCTATGGCACATCGCCTGTCAGTACATCAAAAGCTCCAGCACATGTGATAAATGAACTTGCTGTTCAGCGTTCTCAGAAAAACACTAATATTAACAAGGCAAGTGAAAGCATTATATCTGTGGAGGCAAATAGCTGACAAAAAAAAGGATCATCAAACCACCTCAGAAACTGAGAGTTGATGAGGGACTGTATTTGCTCATTACAATTGAAATTAATGTAAATATCTTGTTGGAAAGCATTATTGTTCCTTGCAGGTTTATGAGGACATAGTATTGTGTTTTGTTTTTCTTTAAATTGGGAAGATGTTTATTATGTGTGTATATAATAAAGAACTTCAGTTCCCCGTGTGCAGTGCCAGTTCACCCAGGACCGGAAGTGGCGTTGGTGAGCTTGTTGCATGTGCTCAAGTCAAGCTGAAGCCATGACTGGAGTGTCCAGTAAATAAATACTTTATGTGCTAGCATTTTTACCCATGCTGTTTGTCTTTATTAAGAACAAATGTCACACTTGGGAGCCCTAGAATTTTTATATGGTTTCAGATGGAATGGCCTCCATAGAGCCCTGATCTCAACATAATTAAGGCTACCTGTGATTACCTGGAGAGACAAAAGCAAGCAAGACAGCCAAAGTTTGCAGAAGAACTGTGGCAAGTTCACCAAGATGCTTGGAACAATCTACCGGCAGATTTTCTTATAAAATGGCACGGCAGTGTACCTAAGAGAATTGATGCAGTTTTAAAGGCAAAGTGTGGTCACACTAAATGCTGATTTGAATTAGTTTTTAACTGTTTGCCGTTCTTTGTAGTAAATTTTTAGGTACTTAGAAGCTTTTCATTATTTTTGAAAATGTCTTCACTTTGTAGAATTTTTTACATGTGCCTCAAGACTTTTGGACAATACTGTATGTTGATAGATAAACTTTCCAAACTGAAATATCTTCAGTGAGAAACAAAGCATATCTATTGGTAATCTGGACCTCCCTTGTGTGCTTTCCCTCAATTGAAGTAAATTCATTGTTTTGTTATTGGTATCTTAAGAAACAGGTCCTTCATCAGAACACCAAATTTGTAGCAAACATTAATCTCCCATTTGCACGAAGTTGAAACCTATCTCCTGTTTATTGTCCCACAAATTAATGTTGCCCCTCCCAGATTCTAGTACTCACCAAATCACCAGGCAATTTACAAATGCCAGTTAACTTACCAACCCTCCTGTCTTTAGCATATGCCAGTAGGGAAGCTACAGGTCCCTACAGAGAATAGTAAAATCTGCCGAGAGGATCACTGGGATCTCCCACCCCACTATTTGTGACATTTACCAGGAGTGTTATACGCGAAGAGCCTGACACATTGTTGAGGATCCCTACCACCCGTCCCAAAATCTCTTTGACCCACTACCATCAGGAAGGAGGTATAGAAGCATCAGGACTAGGACTAGCAGACTGTGTACCAGCTTCTTCCCTCAGGCTGTGAGAGTAATGAATTTACTCTGCTGTCACCAAGGCCTTGTTACTAGGTCAGTGTACTGTATACTGTACGGTTTACCTGTGCTGCGTGCATTCTGATTTGTATTTTCTTAACTTATGGTAGTATTTTGGTTTAGGTGCTGTGAGTGTTACACGTTTTGCAGGGTGCACCATCGTCTGGAGGTACGCTGTTTCGTTTGTGTGTATATATATATATATATATATATATAGTCAAAAATAGTAATCTTGAACTTGACTTTGAATAAAGTGTCTGCTGATCACGAAGCAGCAGAGAAATTCATTGAAGTATTTGCAAAGATCCTCACTGATGAACATCCAACATTAAGTCTAAAATGCTGATTGTTTTTATACCTTACATAAAGGTAAGAGTTCTTCCTCTAGCTTGTGAGACTAATGAATATCCAGCTGCTACTGAGCCCTTGCCACTAGAAGTGAACTGTTTACTGTACTATTTATTGTTGACCTGTGTTGCACACTTCATATGCATTTTGAATTACATTTTATTAGTTGATTTTGGTAATGTTTTATTTGCTGTCTGTGATATACGTACTGTGGTCTGGAGGAATGTTGTTTTATTTGGTTGTATATATGAACAGTCTGATGACGATAACTTGAACCATGTGCTCATAGGGGTGATGTGCAAACTCCACAGTGACAGCACCAGAGGTCAGGATTGAATCTGGGTCACTGGGGCTGTGAGGCTACAGCTCGGCCAGCTTCTCAAAAAGTCATCTTTAATTCCACATCCGTGTGAACACCCTTTAATTCTAATATGTCACATGAATTAGATCCTTCAACCCACTGGGTCTGAGCTGACCATCAAGCAATGGTCCCAGTTCAGTCTCCCCATGTTCCAAAGATTCATCTCTTCCTTTTTAATTAAGGAATAATCTGAATTCCTGAATCATATGATGAGGAAGATTAAGAAGGTTTTATTTAACCTGATCAGGTAATGGAAGTCAGACTGTACTGCAAAATTTTCCTTTCAGCGACCATGGCAGATTTGCATTGTCAATAATATGCATGTTTTAAAACCGAGGAACAATTAGATTGAACTGCTTAAACAGTCTTTGCAACATCAATCTTTTCATTTTTTACTCCCGATGCAATAGCTGCTCCATGCAGATCAGACGTGGAAATTAATGAATAGTTAAGTTGTAGGGCCTCCGTTTAATATTTCAGCCAAAGATAGTATTCCCTTTTCACTATATTTAAATATTGGGTAAGATTATGACCTGATGCCAACTTGGATTCATGACCTCTCTGATGTTTAAGTTCTATTACTGAGACAATTTTTTCTTTGTTCCCTATTCCTGAAAACATTTTTCAGAGCTTTCATCTTGGAGGTCATGTCTTGCAGCAACACTACAAAGAAATTTGTTTTCTTTTTCATGTCCCGATCATAACCAGTATTTTGAATATTTACTGTTCATTCTTCAGCCATAGGCATTATATTCTTTTAGGTAGCAATGCAATTTATGATTTTAATGTGGATGAAAAATATACTAATGGAAAATGGGTACACCAATGAGTATTTTGATAAAAATCCTTAAGAAATCGCCGTCCCTGGGATGAAGATGTGCACTGAAAATAGAATATTTAGTCCCTTAGTTTTTTACCATATGGTGGAGGTCTGACAAATTATAAGTCAATGCATTGACTAGCAATGTTAATACAAAATACAGTGCCTATAATAAGTGTTCACCCCCTTGGAGGTTTACATGTTTTATTGTTTTACAACATTGAATCACAGTTCATTTAATTTGACTTTTTTGACACTGATCAACAGAAAAACTCTTTTGTGTCAAAGTGAAAACACATCTCTACAAAGTGATCTAAGTTAATTACAAAAACACAAAATAATTGATTGCATATGTATTCACCCACCTTTAATATGACACACCAAATCATCACTGGTACAGCCAGTTGGTTTTACAAGTACATAATTAGATAAATGGAGATCACTGTGTGCAGTCAAGTTGTTTCAACTGATTGCAGTAAAAATACACCTGTACATGGAATGTCCATCTGCTGGTGAGTCAATATCCTGGCAAAAACTACACCATGAAGTCAACAGGACACACCAAGCAACTCCACGAAAAGGTTATTGAAAAGCACAAGTCAGGAGATGGATACAAGAAAATTTCCAAGTCATTGAATATCCCTTGGAGTACAGTTAAGTCAATCATCAAGAAATGGAAAGAAAATGGCCCAGCTGTAAATCTGCCTCAAGCAGGCCATCCTCAGAAACTTAGTGATTATGCAAGGGGGCTAGTGAGGGAGGTCACCAAGAGACCTATGACAACTCTGGAGGAGTTGCAAGCTTCAGTGGCTGAGATGGGAGAGACTGCACATACAACAACTGTTGCCCAGGTGCTTCACCAGTCACAGCTTTATGGGAGAGTGACAAAGAGAAACTACTGTTGAGAAAAACTCACATGAAATCTCGGCTAGGGTTTGCCAGGTGTGTGGGAGACTCTAAAATCAGCTGGAAGAAGGTTCTATGATATGATGAAACCAAAATTGAGCTTTTTGTCTATCAGACGAAATGCCAAGATACACATCATCAAAAACACATCATCCCTACAGTGAAGCATGGTGGTGGCTGCATCATGCGGTGGGGATACTTCACTGCAGCAGGCCCTGGAAGGCTTTTGAAGGGAGAAAGTAAAATGAATGCAGCAAAATACAGGGAAACAATGGAAGATAATCTGATGCAAACTGCAAGAGAACTGCGGCTTGGGAGATTTGTTTTCCAGCAAGACAGTGACCCCAAGCATGAAGTCAAAGCTACACAGGAATGACTTAAAAACAACGAAGCTAATGTCCTGGAGTGGCCATGTCAAAGTTCAGACCTCAATCCAATTGAGAATTTGTGGCTGTACTTGAAAAGGGCTGATACTCACAATCCCCATGCAATTTGACGGAGTCTGACCAGTTTCATAAAGAAGAATGGGGAAAAATTGCAGTTTCCAAATATGCAAAGCTGATAGAGACCTATCCACACAGACTCAAGGCTGTAATTGCTGCCAAAGGTGCATCTACTAAATACTGACTTGAAGTGAGTGAGTAATTATGCAATCAGTTATATTGTGTTTAATAACTGTAATAAATTTAGACCAATTTGTAGAAATTTGTTTCTAATTTGACATTAAAGAGTCTTTTCGGTTGATCAGTGTCAAGAAAGTCAAATTAAATCCACTGTGATTCAATGTTGCAAAACAATAAAACATGAAAACTTCTGGGGGAGGGGCCGAATACTTTTTATAGGCACTGTATATAAGAGTAGATCCAAACGAGTATCCTGCTCATATTCATGTTTCAGTCTATAGCAAAACCTTCTATCACAATACTTATTTGTTAAGTGATTGAAATATTGGTATTTTTAATTGGGCAATGTGAAACAAAAAGATAAACTTTTTGTAACTTTAGCTCATTTCAAGATAAGAGAGCACATAAAAAAACTTTCATTCAAAGCATTACAAAATTCAACATTGAATCTGATAGAGGAACACAGAGTAAACAGCAAAGTCTCCCTTCTGTCAAGCTGTATGCAGTATGTTGTAGCGTCATTTATTCAATTTACCAAGGAAGTTTGTAATCAAATTATATTTTATCTGGACCACTATTTTGAGTAATATAATAAAATAGTACTCAAAAGCTTAATAGGATTTGTCATTTTAGACTAAATGATGTTGTACATGTCTAAAGTTGCTTGTGTTTCTGGATGCTATTCTTTTGCTGTTTTTGAGCAGTTTGATCGGGACATTTCAGCAAAAGACGGCTCTGGGGACTGAACCGAAGCGGACTAAACCCGCTGCTACTGATCTCCTGGTTTGATGTTCGATATTCTGTGCGCTGCTTGCTGCCATTTGCGCCGTTTGTTTTTCCGCGCGTTGTGTGCTTGACGTTTTCTTGAACATGGTGTTACTTTGGTTTGTGGCTGCCAGCAGCAGGATGAATCTCAGAGTTGTACTCTGAATACATACTTTGCTAATAAAGGTACTTTGAATCTCTAACTATATTTAAAAAATCAGAGGTGCTGGAATTGCTAAAGTGATAATGTGGGCACAATTTGTATCTGGAAGGATATGTAATTGTGATATAAAACACATACTCTTAAGGAATTAAGTAAACTTGATCCTCACATTTTTATGACCATCTTTCCTGGTACTGTCTTGTCTTATTGGAGAAGCTAAGCCCTATGCTGAAAAACTATACATTTCCTACAAATGCCATTTTAAAGTGGATGTAAAATTAACTCCAGAAAGCTAACTGCAATAAAAAAACCCCTCATGTTTTTGGTGCTTTATTGCAATTAAAAATATATATATTTCTGCTCATTAAATGCATTCATATTTCCTATTCCTTTGAACATCATTTTTATTGAATCAATATAAAGAGCATCCACAGTTCTAAAACAGGTTGTGACTTTTGTACACAGGGAATTAAATGAATTAAAACTATTCAAGGTATTACAAAATGTAACTTAGGTTCTCATGAAGACGTACCACTCCACATAGAGTAAAAGGCAAAAAACACCCTCTAATCCAGTAGTAGAGGATTCAGCATCAGCTCTTGTGAAGACAAGTTCTGTTTAGCCAATGTGCCAAGAAATTTCCTTGTGAAAAAAAATTCTCTTGACCTCTCATGTCTGGGCCATCAGAAAAAAAAAACCCTGGTGACCAGATAACACATGCACAATGTTGTTAGGTGTTATAGCAATGCAGTTGAACTCAACAATGCTCTGGTTCAACACCTGTGAGTCCAATCTCCTCAGTATCGACTCACTTAAATAATTTGCATGTTTATACATATGATAATTTAAAATTTCTGGTCAAGTGAATCTGTACCACATACAGTAAATGAATTAGGCAATCTGCTTGAGCTAATGTTAGAGAACTTAGTAATTGTAGTAAAAGCAAGATTGGTCTTGATATAGATAGAACCATAGAACATTACAGCACAGGATCAGGCCTTTTGGCCCTTCTTAGCTGTGCTGAACCATTTTTCTGCCTAGTCCCACTGACCTGCACCTGGACTATATCCCTCCATACACCTACACCTCTCATCCATGTACCTGTCTAAGTTTTTCTTAAATGTTAAAAGTGAGTCCACGTTTACCACTTCATCTGGCAGCTCATTCCACATTCCCACCACTCTCTGTGTGAAGAAGCCCCCCTTAATGTTCCCTTTAAAATTTTTCCCCTTCACCCTTAACCCATGTCCTCTTTTTTTTCTCCCCTAGCCTCAGTGGAAAAAGCCTGCTTGCATTCACTCTATCTATACCCATCATAATTTTATATACCTCGATCAAATTTCCCCTCATTCTTCGACGCTCCAGGGAATAAAGTCCTAACCTACTCAACCTGTCTCTGTAACTCAGTTTCTCAAGTACCGGCAACATCCTTGTAAACCTTCTCTGCACTTATAACTTTCGCCACTAACACTGTGTGAACTGCAACATTGGACATGCCACATGCCACAATGAGAGATAGCCATTTCCTGCTTAGCAATATGTGCTTTTGACCCACTGGAATTGAGCTGATTCACATATAATATTTGCATTTCTCTTTCTCATTTATTTTTAAAGCAGTTTTAAAAATTTCCCCCAGGTGCATATAAATCAAAAACCATTTTTTAATAAGTTAAGTTTATGCTTCTGTCCAGGATAGAATGAAGCTGCATGACTTAGAGATGGGAAAGCAGAAATTAGGCAGAATTTTTTTTTAAATCATTGCCTTTTGTAAAGTCAGAAATAAACAGTACAGGAATTAGTGGGGAGTGGAAGAGGAGGAAGGTGAAGTGTGTGGTGTAAGATGAGGGCTTCAGTACTCATGTTTGGGTTTTGTTGATTTCAGGACACATTTGTAATGGAGTGACTGTTTTTACAAGGGAAGCTTGAACAGGTTGGGTCCATACTCTTTGGAATTTAGAATGAGAAGCCATCCAGATTTATAGAAGCTGGATAGCATAAGTGTTAGAGTCTAGAACCTGAGTGCATTGTCTCAGAATAAGGGGGTTTTCATTTAAGGCTGAGCTGAGAAAGAAACACTTCTTTGGTAATGCTTGCTCCAGATAGCCAGAGAGGCTGAATCCTTGAATGCAAAGCTGAAAAAGATTGACTTCAAGTTATTAAGTTAATCAAGAATTATGGGGATAAGGCAAGAAGGTAAATGAGGAAAGTTGGATCAGCCACAATCTTATTGAATGGTAAAGCAATTTCCAGCGGTCAGATGGCTTACTGATGTTCTCATATTGTACAACATAGTGGAGAAAAGTCCGTCCCATTTTTCAAATCATACTTATTATGTCTGATTTACATTTCAGATCTTCTCAGACATTTCAAAAACGGCACCATTTGTTCTAAATTTTGTCAGTAGCCTTCTGCATGCCAGTGTCTGCAGTGGGTACATCTAGGCACAAAAACTGCTGCAGTCATAGACAATGCTAACAGTGTTGTTACCCAAATGGCATTACTATGCATCCATTTTGCAAGGACATATAAAAGCAAAGATGAGATGCCACTAACTTAGTCTGCTGTAGTCATCTAAAACTTGCAGCTGAAGGGCTGTATTAACATGGATTTTTAAACTCCGCAGTACGTAAAGTTCATTTTAGATTTGAAGCAGGAGATGAATTCACACCTTTGTACATTAAACTTTGGTTTAGTATATTCTAAAGTTACAATTATGTTAACAAAAGAACTTCACTAACAGTTCCTATCCTTATCTGATTTATGGTGGTACAGCATTATTTATACCTGTGTCCAAACAGAAGCCAACCAGAGACTAAGAAATAAAAGACAAATGTAATCTTGACAACAGAATGAAATATTGAACACAATGACCAGTGGGTTCAGTATATTGAGACACAATGTTTTTAAACTTTAGGCATCTGTAGGTTCCAGTCCAGTCAAAATAAACTTTTTTTTGTCCTACGGCTCTTTTTGGTCTAAGCTCAATTCAGTTTCCATTATGCTTGACATTACAACATGATGTTCCTCTCAAATCACAAATGGCAGAGAAAACCATTTATACAGAACTCTATAGTTTACATCTTGAGTTCTGTAATTGAAGAGAAGTGTAGACAATATGAATATTATGCAGCAGTAAAGAGGAGAATTTGCAACTGTTGATCTTGGTATCTCATAAATAAGTTATCACCTTAAATAGCATTAAGAATTTGATACTTACGCCCCAAATATTCATGTAATATTGCAGGTCTATAATTTTTTTTAATGTAAAAAGAAGCAAAATTTAGTAAGTATTTTAGCAATGCTCAGAAGATCAGTCTATTGTTCTGCAACTTGGGTTTATGATTAATATTTTAGTTACCATTTGAAGTGTATTCAAAGAATACTATGTATATTTTGGAAGGTATCTTGCATGTTTAATATAAAGCTACATTCATCATGGATTATGTATTGATGTAGGCTTGATTGGCTGAGTTTGATATTAAAGTAACAAATCTAAATATTTAATCTAATTTACTCTTATGTTAGCAAAATGCTAGTTTACTAAATCCAAAGCCAGTACTCAGGTATAAAACTTTATTCATTGAAAAATCTGATCTGGCAACAACTTTGAAACAAAATCCTCAGTGGATTAGGGACAAAGAAGTCCAATCATTTCCTTCTTCACTAAACTAGAAAATACAGATGACCCATGACCTAGGTACAGAGTTATTTCCACTTCTATTAAAACTATAACGAGGCAGCTTGCCAACTTCCTAAAAGCACCAGGGGCTTTTCATCAGTTATCTAGATCAAGTTACAGGAGACAGACATTTTTGTGGCAGGTCAGAAGTTCAACATGCTCAAGAATGACTCCAATTGCAGCGTCAGAATTGTTGGCATACAAAATATTGATATATATAGTCCTTCAGACATTGGTGGGACCAAAGTACAATGTTTGGGTCTTCCCTGCATTTTTGCCCCATCTGTCTAGGTGTGTTGACCTCTGATCCCTCCATGACTTGCGCTTCAGTGAGACTGAGGGCTGCTTTTGTGCATCAGGAAACTGCTAAGTTGCCAAACATTCAAACTGTTACTATTGATGAGCAAATAGCCAGATTTTGGAAAAAAAGTACTAGTTGAGCACTTTAAAGCCTTTCCCACCTCCTCATCATAACTTTAAGGACAATGCATTTCAAATATCTCATGACCTAGACTGTTTTTCCTCACCATATGTCTCCTCTCATGGATTCTGGTTATTTTAGAAACAGTGCCAGCTAAAGTACTAACGTTATGTTGGATCACCATTGCTGCTTCCCATTAGAGCTTCTATTGATTGACTAATGTACATTGCGGCTTTCCATCTTAACACATTAAATGCAAAATTTCAAAAATTAAACATTTACACATTTACTAAGGATGCATTATATGCACTATTTTTAATACATGATACATGTTTTATTTCAGGATCTTGAAATTGTGGTGTCCCCAATACCCTGATGTACCTCAACATAGGTGTCGAGGTAAACAAATAAACTGTCTAGAAACATGAAATATATTTAATATATTTGAAAAGTATAAAAATTGCACTAAAATGATAACATATAGTCCATGGACCCATGGCAGAGCCAAAAGAGCTAGTGTTTGCATCATCAGAACTATACTTGAAATTATTAGAAATTTTTAAGTCCCTTTCATTTACCGAATAGTTGAATGATACAAACTTCAGCATTATGAAAAATTGGGACAAACTAGCACTAAAAAAAAATGGAAAAAACAAAAAGTGAAAATTTAAATTCAATCAAAACAATGAAAATACAAAAACCAAACTTTTGTACATGGTCAAATATAATTCTCAAGTGCAAATAAATTCCAAAGTTATATATGCGCAACATTGCAATCCTGCCACTTTTCATTATGATGTGATTTGTGGGTGATGTTGTTAAACTGCAGTGGAGACGAGAAAGGCTTCCTTGCAGATATAAATATTGCCATTTTTCTGTAGAAAAAAAACTTCCATTCAAACATCCAACAGGATAAAAGAAATCATTGCACTTTCTTTCTTATACAGGATAAAAAAAAAAACACACACAATGCAGACAGAAAGTCCTAGTGCATAAAGTATGCTTGCATATGGAGCAGGTTTTGTATATGCTCCCAGCAGTCATATATACTAGCGTACACATAAATATAAGGAATGAACAGTCTTCGTTATGATGGACTGAGAGCTATAAATAATGTACAGTGAAGTATGATCTGGGATCCTTTTGAAGAAAGCCACAAAAAAGTCAGCATAATGAAATATTATGGTTACAAAGCTGTAAAAATAAAATTCAGTTGGTCATCTTATTGCCTTTGGTCTGACAACTATTTGTAGGGTCTTAAGAAGCTGGAAACTTTGGAACGGAGCAGTTTGATAAAAGATCTTGGTAGCATCTCATTGGACTCCTGTGCTGTGTACTTGAAGTAATTTTGTGGATGTGCCAGAACATCAAAGAGAGCTTTAATCAGCTTCTTGTCCTGTAAGATTAAGAAAAAAAAGATGCATTTAATATTTACAGCCACATTAAGACTCAAATCTGTTACATGTTTTATTTTTCTCTACATCCCACACTTCAAAGCACTCCACTTCATTGCTAATGAAAAACAGGCTTAAAATTATAGACAGATTTTTCTGACCTCAAAGTAGACATCTACAAGCAATTACAATTTCCTTCTTACTGTCTGCAGAGTGTATTATGTGAAATGGTGGGAAGAAAGGATGTTTATTTTTAGAAAATTTTAAAACAAAATAATATAATTAACAGACATTTTGGGCTATCTATAAGGCTGAGTTAGATGATGTAAAGTTGTTTTCATTCAACAAAGAGAACAGCAATGTGGATCACAGTCTTGGAATAAGGTTTTGTCCATTTAGAACTGGATCAAAAGTCTGATATGTTAACAATGATTATAATACCAAAATTATACTGATATTCCTATATTTGATAAAGACCCCTTTTTTCTGCAACTGAGGAATTCTGTTGGAATGTAAGTAACAATCTGGGTAAAGACTTTTTTAAAATCTATTTTTTCATATACAGTGCCTATAAAAAGTATTCACACCGCGCCCCCCCCCCCAGAAGTTTTCATGTTTTATTGTTTTACAACATTGAATCACAGTGGATTTAATTTGGCTTTTTTGACACTGATCAACAGAAAAAGACTCTTTTGTGTCAAAGTGAAAACAAATCTCTACAAAGGGATCTAAATTAGTTACAAAATAATTGATTGCATGAGTATTCATCTCCTTTAATATGACACACCAAATCATCACTAGTGTAGCCAATTGGTTTTACAAGTCACATAATTAGTTAATGGTGCAATCAAGGTGTTTCAATTGATTGTAGTAAAAATACACCTGGATTTGGAGGGTCCAACTGCTGGTGAGCCAGTATCCTGGCAAAAAAAAAAAAAATACACCATGAAGACAACAGAACACTCCAAGCAACTCCACAAAAAGGTTATTGAAAAGCACGAGTTAGGAGATGGATTCAAGAAAATTTCCAAGTCACTGAATATCCCTCGGAATACAGTTAAGTCAATCATTAAGAAATGGAAGAACAAGGTACAGACATCAATCTGCCTAGAACAGGCTGTCCTCAAAAACTGAGTGACCATGCAGGAAGGGGACTAGTGAGGGAGGCCACCAAGAGACCTATAACAACTCTGGAGGAGTAACAAGCTTCAGTGGCTGAGATGGGAAAGGCTGCACATACAACTGTTGCTCGGGTGCTTCACCAGTCACAGCTTTATGGGAGTGTGCCAAAGAAAAAGCCACTGTTCAGAAAAAAAAACAACTCTCATGAAATCTCAGCTAGACTTTGTCAGAAGGCAGGTGGGAGACTCTGAAATCAGCTGGAAGCAGGTTCTATGGTCTGAGGAAACCAAAATGGAGCTTTTTGGCCATCAGACTAAAATCTATGTTTGGTATAAGCCAAAGCATCGTACATGATCAACAACCCACCATTTCTACCGTTTAGCATAGTGGTGGCTGCATCATGCTGTGGGGATACTTCACTGCAGCAGACCCTGGAAGGCTTGTGAAGGTAGATGGTAAAAGTACAGGGAAATCCTGGAGGAATACCTGATGCAGTCTGCAAGAGAACTGTGACTTGGAAGAAGATTTGTTTTCCAACAAAGCCAAAGCTACACAGGAATGGCTTAAAAACAACAAAGTTAATGTCCTGGAGTGGCCAAGTAAGAGTTCAGACCTCAATCCAATTGAGAATTTGTGGCTGGACTTGAAGATGGCTGAGCACTCACAATCCCCATGCAATCTAACAGAGCTTAGCAATTTTGTAAAGAGAGACGGGGGAAAAATTGCAGTGCCCAGACGTGAAAGCTGTTAGAGACCTATCCACGCAGGTTCAAGGCTGTAATTGCTGCCAAAGGTGCATCTACTAAATACTGACTTGAAGGGGATGAATACCCCCTTCAATCAGTTATTTTGTTTTATCTTTGTAATTAATTTAGGTTACTTTGTAGAGATCTGTTTTTGCTTTGTCACGTAAGAGTCTTTTTGTGTTGATCAGTGTCAAAAAAAGCCTTATTAAATCCACCGTGATTCAATGTTGTAAAACAATAAAACATTTAAATTTCCAGGGGGTGGGGGGGGGATGAATACTATTTATAGGCACTGTATCTATACCAACCAAAAGAAAAGAAAAATTTATGAACTTGCTTATAAATTGTACCATTCCATCAATTTGGCCCCATAGTATACTGTATGATTCCTCGTAGCCCATGTTCCTTACCTAAGGACCAGTGGTTTACAAATGCATGGTATCATATCCATTAAATAGGGGCCGTGCACAATTCTGATTTGATGGAGACAGTCGTGAGAGTATGGAGGAACATCTGGAGTAACTTCTGAAATGCCCGTTTCGCTGCTGCTGCTGCTACTGTGCGATCGAGAATCTCCGGAGGGAAGGCCCCAAAATCCTCGGCTTTGCCTGCTGCTGGCAGCCGGAGCAGGGGTCGAAGAGTTCGGCAGAGATGGTGCTCGGTGTCAGAGGGCTGGTCGGAGCTCGAAGTTTTCAGACGACTCAGAGTCGGACTGTGGTCGGGTATGGCAGGGAGAGTTTTCTTCCTTCTCCCGTCTGTGTGAGATTTGGGACTTTTGAGAGATTTTGAACTTTTTACCATGCTAAATGGCCTGTTCTTCATCAAGTTACGGTATTGCTTGCACTGTTGTAACTGTATGTTATAATTATGTGTTTTTTGTCAGTTTTTAAGTCTTGGTCTGTCCTGTGTTTCTGTGATATCACACTGGAGGAATATTGTATCATTTCTTAATGCATGCATTACTAAATGACAATAAAAGAGGACTGCATATCCTCATAATCTATACAAAAAAAATTTCCAGCTATGGATATGCTATCACTCTTCTCCTTTAATGATATTTTTGTCCTATGAGAAGAATGGAATGGAGGTGGGTGGGGAGTTGAGGATTAAGGACAGAGGAATGAAGGGTAAAGATTGGAGAAAATGGAGGAAAACAGGATGATGTTAAGAAAAAGCTGAGGAGAGACACAATGTGAAGCTGTGGACAAGAAAGAATGATGAAAATGTGGGGAGAGTCCCTGGTGAAGAGCTCAGGAGAATAGATGCTGGAAGGAAGGGAAGAGGAGGAGTAAATTACATAGCAGAGAGGGGTGGAGTAGTAAGAAGGGATGTGATTAATGAAAACCTTTATCCCTTCTATAATACATCACCCAAGAAAACTACAGGGACGAAGGAAGGAGGAGAGAAAAGAAAGGCAGGTGGATGTAATCTGGAATGCAGAAATTAGTGTACATGAAAAACATAAAACTACAGGTGCTGTAAATCTGAAATAAAAACAAAATGCTCAAAATGTCCAGCAGGTCAGGCTCTGCTAATAGAAAAAGACAAACTGAGCCAATATTGCACCAGTTCTAATGACCAGGACAGTTATGATCCAAACAGGGAAAAACAAGTTACAGAAACAGTAGAATTCAGTGTTGGATCCAGAAGGCTGTATAGTGCCCAGATGGAAGATAAGGTGCTATTCCTCAAGTTAACATTTGGCTTCCTTATAATAGCACAGTAGAATGCAGCTAGATAGAAGAAGTAGAAAGCAAGGAAACTCAGGTCTGTGGAATGAATAATGGTCCTCCCCCTATGTGTCCAGTTTCACCAACAGAGGTGACCACATTGTGAGCATTGAATGTAGTACACTGGATTGTAAGCAAGTGGTATGTTGCTTCACCAGGAAGGTCTGGATGGTGGGAATGCAAGAGGTCAAAGGACAAGTACAGGAAAATGACTTGAGAAGGGGAGTAGTTGGTGGAAGTGGAAGAACAGATTAGAGTGTTGTTAGGAGAACAGACCATTTGGAATACTGAAAGAGGAGGGAAAGAAAGATAAGTCTGGTGATGGAATCTTGTTGAATGTGAGCATGTTACCACTTTCTTCGACTCAAGGCCTAAGCTATGATAGATTTACTCTGGATTATAAAGATACCCTTTCTGGTATTTATGCATTCCATTGTGAGTCACACTTAGCTATTTCAAATGACTAAGTAACTTACCTTTAAAATTTCTTGATGGTTTTCTGAAGCATATAATCTACCATCTCGTACAATGTCTTCAACAAGCTGTTCATAATCCTCTGGAGGAAAAAAATGTCAGCCCATCAAACATGGGAGGGAAATTTATGTTCTCCTGTACAATTATAAACTTAGCAATCCACATCAGAATAGTTTCAGAAATCGGGCATCTCAGGACTTTGGTGGTCTAGACCAGTATACTTTCCAGAGCATTGAATACATCACTTTGTTTAATACCCAAACACATACAGATTTCACTTTTTAGGTAATGTAATAAATGTGGAAGGAACAATGATCCAATGGAAATGTGGGTTAAATTCACCAGTGAATCAGTAAAAGGAGCGGGAAGTGGAACCCAGTAAGTTCCAGCTTGACTGATTCAGATTGTTCCTTGGTGTTCCTGACCCTGGTTCTAGCTGCATTCTGGAGCACTGTATGCATCACTGGGTCACATTCTGGATTAACAAATTTCAGAAAAATTGAATGCTGCACTCTCTGTACTTTCCTGTAAAACTGCTATCTGGATCTAGGTCAGTAAACAAGGAAAATGGCTGCTCCAGAAACCATGCAGTTGTATTAATCCTGATTAATATCTTAAACTAACTTACATTTTTTTCTCTCTCCCGCCAGGGAAAACACCTGTTCCTTCTCAGATTTTTATGTGCTTATGAAATAACATCTCACTGCTCGTTCAACTTCTCCTCAGTGGAGAGCCCTCCCTTATAGAAACCAACTCCTACACCTTTAATAAAAAGACCAAAATTCCACAGGACTCCAGGAGTCATCTTATCAAAGCCTTGCATGGCACAAAATCTTTACATTCTAAACCATTACAATAAAGGCTAATATATTTACCTTTCTTATTGATCCCAACTGTATGTTAATTTCCTGTGATTCTTAAAAGAACATAATAGGAGCAGCCCACCCCCAACTGATAATCTAGATTCACAACACATTGGGGTATAGAATTACAGAGATTTGCCATCCTCAGCAAGAAGTTGTCCATACACGTCTCTTCTTGACTGTCCCTTCATCTTATGATAACTCTCTCATTAATGAAAGCATCTCAACATTTATTCTGACATTCTTACATGTTTCAATAAGATTAACCCTCTTCTAAACTCGAAAAAATAGAGAACTAATTTCTTTAGCCATTCTTGAAAAGATAATTATGACATTCCAGGAATTAGCCTAGTGAATTTCTTTTGAACTGCCTGCTTTTATGCTGCTATATTCTTTGTTTAGGAGAGGGACCAAGACTGTACAAAGCACTCCAATTGTGGCCTCACCAGTACTCTATACAACTGAAATAACACTGTCCTAAGGATAAGGAATAAGGATCAGAAATCCCACTGTGAATATCTCACATTCTGGAAACAACGTTGATCATTTCTCCACCTACACTACAGTATTATGAATCTACCACTTTCTTAACCATTTACATAGACCATCTAAATACTCTGGAGTATCTTTGTGCCTTATGTCTTACTTTCCCTTCCAACTTTCAACAAACTTGGATGCAATCCCATCATTTATCATTGGTATTGACGGTAATTAATTCAGGGCTGTGTTTTCATCTTTTTCAACACCTACTTCAGCTTTTTGGGTGGCGGAGTGGAGAGATGTCTCTAACAAAGGAGTATAAGGCACTCCGCTCTTCTAGCCTGCAGGTCACCCTTGGGCAAGGTGTAGCACCTCAGGGTCATGTGAAGTCATGGGAGCAGGTGGTGGATAGTTGTGATAGCTGGTGCATATCACAAGTCACAAGACATAAGCCATAGTAGCAGAATTAGGCCATTTGGCCTATCAAGTCTGCTCCGCCCATCCAATCATGGCTGATTCTTTTTATCCCCTCCTCAAAGCCACTCCCCAGCTTTCTCCCCGTAATCTTTGATGCCATGGCCAAATAAGAAGCTATCAATCTCTGCCTTAAATACACCCAATGACCTGGCTTCCACAGCTGCCTGTGGTAACAAGTTCCACAAATTCACCACGCTTTGTCTAAAGAAATTTTTCTGCAACTGTTTTAAATGGATGCTCCTCTATCCTGAAGGTGTGCCCTCTTGTCCTAGACTCCCTCACCATGGGAAACATCCGTTCCACGTCCACTCTATCTAGGACTTCCAACATTTGAAAGGTTTCAATGAGATTTCCCCCTGATCCTTCTATTCCAGTGAGTACAGGCCCAGAGCCATCATATGTTCCTCATATGATAACTCTTCTATTCCCAAACTCCTCCTTGTGAACCTCCTCTGAATCCTCTCCAATACCACCACATCTTTTCTTAGAAAAGGAGCCCAAAACTGTTCACAATACTCAAGGTGAGGCCTCACCAGTACATCCCTGCTCTTATATTCTACATCTCTTGATGTTAATGCTTTCCTCACCACCGACTCAACCTGCAAGTTAACCTTTATGGAGTCCTGCACAAGGACTCCCAAGTTGCTTTCCATCTTGGATTTTTGGATTTTCTCCCTGTTTAGAAAATAGTCTACATATTTACTTCTTCGACCAAAGTGCATGATCATGCATTTTCCAACACTGTATTTCATTTGCCACTTTATTGCCCATTCTCCTAATCTGCATCCTTCTGCATCCTACCTGTTTCCTCAACATTACTTGCCCCTCCACCAATTTAAGCATCATCTGCAAACTTGGCAACAAAGCCATCTATTTCATCATCTAAATCATTGATATACAGCATAAAAAGAAACGGTCCCAACACTAACACCACTAGTCACTGAAAGCCAACCAGAAAAGGATCTTTTCCAACCTCACTCCTTTAGAAAGCTCTGCTCTCCACTCCCTCCGCACTAATCCTAACCTTACTATTAAACCCGCCGATAAGGGGGGTGCTGTTGTAGTCTGGCGTACTGACCTCTACCTTGCCGAGGCACAGCGACAACTCGCAGATACCTCCTCTTATTTACCCCTCGATCGTGACCCCACTAAGGAGCACCAGGCCATTGTCTCCCACACCATCACTGACTTTATCCACTCAGGGGATCTCCCATCCACTGCTACCAACCTTATAGTTCCCACACCTCGCACTTCCCGTTTCTACCTCCTACCTAAGATCCACAAACCTGCCTGTCCTGGCAGACCTATTGTCTCAGCTTGCTCCTGCCCCACCGAACTCGTTTCTGCATACCTCAACACGGTTTTATCCCCCCTTGTTCAATGCCTTCCTACCTATGTTCGTGACACTTCTCACGCTCTTAAACTTTTCGATGATTTTAAGTTCCCTGGCCCCCACTGCTTTATTTTCACCATGGATGTCCAGTCCCTATATACTTCCATCCCCCATCAGGAAGGTCTCAAAGCTCTACGCTTCTTTTTGGATTCCAGACCTAATCAGTTCCCCTCTACCACCACTCTGCTCCATCTAGCGGAATTAGTCCTTACTCTTAATAACTTCTCCTTTGGCTCCTCCCACTTCCTCCATACTAAAGGTGTAGCTATGGGCACCCATATGGGTCCTAGCTATGCCTGCCTTTTTGTTGGCTTTGTGGAACAATCTATGTTCCATACCTATTCTGGTATCTGTCCCCCACTTTTTCTTCGCTACATCGACGACTGCATTGGCGCTGCTTCCTGCACGCATGCTGAGCTTGTTGACTTTATTAACTTTGCCTCCAACTTTCACCCTGCCCTCAAGTTTACCTGGTCCATTTCTGACACCTCCCTCCCCTTTCTAGATCTTTCTGTCTCTATCTCTGGAGACAGCTTATCCACTGATGTCTACTATAAGCCTACTGTCTCTCACAGCTATCTGGACTATTCCTCTCCTCACCCTGTCTCTTGCAAAAATGCCATCCCCATCTCGCAATTCCTCCGTCTCCGCCGCATCTGCTCTCAGATGAGGCTTTTCATTCCAGGACGAGGGAGATGTCCTCCTTTTTTAAAGAAAGGGGCTTCCCTTCCTCCACCATCAACTCTGCTCTCAAATGCATCTCCCCCATTTCACGCATATCTGCTGTCACTCCATCCTCCCACCACCCCACTAGGAATAGGGTTCCCCTGGTCCTCACCTACCACCCCAACAGCCTCCGGGTCCAACATATTATTCTCCGTAACCTCCGCCACCTCCAACGGGATCCCACCACTAAGCACATCTTTCCCTCCCCTCTGCTTTCCGCAGGGATCGCTCCCTACGCGATTCCCTTGTCCATTCATCCCCCCCATCCCTCCCCACTGATCTCCCTCCTGGCACTTATCCTTGTAAGCGGAACAAGTGCTACACATGCCTTTACACTTCCTCCCTTACCATCATTCAGGGCCCCAGACAGTCCTTCCAGATGAGGTGACACTTCACCTGTGAGTCGGCTGGGGTGGTATGCTGTGTCTGGTGCTCCCGATGTGGCCTTCTATATATTGGCGAGACCCGACGCAGACTGGGAGACCACTTTGCTGAACACCTACGCTCTGTCCGCCTGAGAAAGCAGGATCTCCCAGTGGCCACACATTTTAATTCCACATTCCATTCCCATTCTGATATGTCTATCCACGGCCTCCTCTACTTTAAAGATGAAGCCACACTCAGGTTGGAGAAACAGCACCTTATATTCCGTCTGGGTAGCCTCCAACCTGATGGCATGAACATTGACTTCTCTAACTTCCACTAATGCCCCACCTCCCCCTTGTACGCCATCCATTATTTATTTTTATACACACATTCTTTCTCTCACTCTCCTTTTTCTCCCTCTGACTATACCCCTTGCCCATCCTCTGGGTTCCCCCCCCCCTTGTCTTTCTCCCCGGGCCTCCTGTCCCATGATCCTCTCATATCCCCCTTGCCTATCACCTGTCCAGCTCTTGGCTCCATCCCTCCCCCTCCTGTCTTCTCCTATCGTTTTGGATCTCCCGCTCCCCCTCCCACTTTCAAATTTCTTACTATCTCTTCCTTCAGTTAGTCCTGACGAAGGGTCTCAGCCTGAAACGTCGACTGTACCTCCTCCAAGAGATGCTGCCTGGCCTGCTGCGTTCACCAGCAACTTTGATGTGTGTTGCAAGGATCTTTTTATTCCCACTCACTGCCTCCTACCAATCAGCTAGTGTTCTAACCATGCTAGTAACTTTCCTGTAATACCATGGGCTCTTAACTTGGTAAGCAGCCTCATGTGTGGCACCTTGGCAAAGGCCTTCTGAAAGTCCAAGTATACAACATCCACTGCATTCCCTTTATCCTACTATCCTACTTGTAATCTCCTCAAAGAATTCCAACAGGTTCATCAGGCGAGATTTTCCCTTAAGAAAGCCATGCTGACTTTGTCCTATCTTGTCTTGTGTCACCAAGTACTCCACAACCTCATCCTTAATTATTGACTCCAACATCTTCCTAACCATTGAGGTCAGGCTAACTGGTCTATAATTTCTTTTCCATGACCATTGACGCTAGGCAGACAATCTCTGAAGAGTATTGATAATGGCTATGGTCTTGTAAATACACTACCCAGAAGAAGGCAATGGCAAACCATTTCTATAGAAAAATTGGCCAAGAACTTGGAAAGGCCATGATCACCTCTGTCACACATCATGGCACATAATGATGATGATTTCTGCTTTTAATGAACCAACTGTCAATCCATGTAAATATATTAGCAATCTTATGCAAAATTAAAAAAAAAATTCATTCTTGGTAGGACCAGAGTTTAATACTCATCCCAAAATGTGCTGTGTTTGTAAATCACTGTTGTTTGTGTGGTGAAGGTACACAAACTCTGGTCAAGTGTTGAGTGTAGAGCTTGAGAATTTGACCCAACAACCATGAAGAAGCAGTCAAGTGAAGATGATTTGAGGAACAGAACAGGAGCATTCACTTTGTTGCCCTGTCTTTGCTTCCGACTGCTAAATTTGGTAACAGCATTGGGATTTTGAAAGGCGTGACAATAGACTGTGGTATATGATCTGAAGGGAAGTGTATGTAGATATTTTTGTATGTGGCTGCAGTCCTTGACCTCCTAGTTAGTAGAGGTTTGTATGTTTGGGAGCTGCTGTTGAAGAGTTGCTGCAAAGTATCTATTTCATAGAACACAGTGCAGCAGCAGTTAATCAGTGGCAATATGGAGCAGAATACTCCGAGGGAGTATCCCTCAAATACTTGGAGGGTATACCTCTAAAATTTGTCAAACACAATATCTCTTTTAAAAAGCATTGTGTTATTTTCTACATAGGGAAATATCTACAGACAGTCCCCTCCAGATCATAAACCATCTGTTAGAACGTTTTTACCAAAAGGTTCTAACTATATTCCTGCCATTGATTTTAGACTAACTGGATAATAATTCCCTTTTTTTTCACTCTGTCTTCCTTGAAGAGCAGTGTTACTAATTCATTAAATATTCCAAGTATTATTTCTGGGAACGTTAGAACTGGGTAAGGATGTTCATGATGGAAGTTTGTTTTGGTCATGCAAAATCAATATAGTGAAAGCAAAAATACCATAAAATACATATTTTTTGGTTATGTACACAAACCCAGAGCTAGCAACCATCGGTAAAATCACTTATCACAAGGCTCACTCACCATCATAGGTGACATATGGGATCTGGAATCCTTTGGCACTGTTTGCTTCATTAGTTTTGAAATTGATCCATAGCTTGCGGGATCTTGCAGTGAAAGCTATTGGCCGTTCATAGGTCTGGCAGGTCTCATACGTCGTGATAGATGTAGGTGAAGCTAATGATAACATTTCAGAATACAAAAAATAAAAATTTCATTTACAGCTTGTTCTGGTTTTATGAACATTTTATGAAGTTCGCTGCTTTAAAAATTGACAGGATGTTTTCAAAATTATGCTCTTACTGTTCCCACTTCCTTGGCTTTTGTTCAGGTGGTTTGTTTTTGCAAATGATCACAGTACCTTCAGTACTATTTATTCACACACACAAGTATGAAGTGTGACTAACTAAATTCTGCAGACCAGGGCCACCTTAGAGACTGTAAAGTGGCCGCTGAGTTAGCTGATTAGTATGATACAGCAACATAGAGTAAATGAACGAGCTCAGAAATAAATAAATCAAATGTGATAGCCATGCAATAACTCCTGAAAGGACTCAAGTATTTTGGGAGAGAAGTGGTTCAGATTTGATTAGAATGATACAATTAAAAAGCCGAACTTGCTGTCAAGGCTCACGTGTAAAAACTAGCAAATCGGTGAGATCCTTAAAATGGCAACGGTCATAAAACAACATTTAAACAGAAGTGGAAAAGAAAATTTAATCTGGGATTCTTTGAACCAATCATGAAGATTAACTCAGGCCAGTTAGCATTTTGAAGTGTGTTATAACTCAGTTCCCAAATTAACTGTCGATCTCAGCACACACATTAAAGAGACATTCTCCTTGGAATCAAAAATATAACACTTTATAATGTGGGAAGAGAAATTGTAGTCTGCATAGGACCTGACAGTAATGAAAGAAGGAATTGGCAAGGTGAAGAACAGTTTGGTTAAAAAGATGCATTATGGATGCTTTAAAGGAGTGTAGACGTGAAGGATCTGTGGATTTTGAGGGGAGGTAGGTGCATAAAGTATAGAGAACTTGGAAAACTCACAGTTTTTTCTCATGACCAAAACATCCCCACAGTCGTCCTCAATGGGTAAGAATATTTCGGGGACCACTATCAGGATTTTTCTTTTGGGAGGTGGGTTAATATTCCAGGTGCACTCCACATTTGCTGGGTAGTTTCCAGGATAGTTGGGAGATTCAATGTAGCCCGTGTATTCCCCCAGCTCACCACCACACTGTCGATCTGTAGGGAAGAGATGTACAGGTCAGGAAATTGATCTGAAGAAGCTCTGGACTCCAATAAGTAACAAATTGTACATTTACCCATGTGAAGCTGTTGATTAGACGGCAATGCGGATGTGAGACGAAAGGAAACAAAGCAAGTGCAGAATTGAGGGCTTATAAATAATTAAGTCTAGTAACCATCCAAGGGCTAAACAGTACAAATTTGCATGCTGATCACAAACTAATCATCACAGAAACCTCTGAGGTTGTGAAGAACATGAGGGCCCTACAATTCATTCAAGAAGAGGACGGAAATATCTCTACAAGAGAGTGACGTTACTGAAATTAAAAACCAGGTGAAAGTCCTCAGAATAAAGAGATGCTAACACAATAAAGTGTTTTTGCTTGCAGAAAGAAGGCCAGATACTTAAGTTGCTGAGATCATTCACATTTGTTATTGACTACAGACTGCCCTTGGAATCACAGTCTGCTATTTCTACAATGAAGAAACCAAGTGCAGAGGTGGGCTGTTCCTTTGCCTCAACAATACTACATCAAAGACAAGCATCTAAGCAAAAACCTGCACTAGATTCTTTGTTGAGATTACCGTTCAGGAAACTTTGATCAGAATAGAAAATAACATTTATGCACGACAGACTGCAGAAGACAATTCACACATCACAGCAATCAAAACAGAGCTACCTAAAAGACTGTAGGGATACACACAAAGCCGCTGGACAGGTTCTGAATGAAGATATGAAGCTATTTCACTGCAGATGCTGTCAATCATCTCCCAGTTACTGCGCTATGTAAAGTAGCAACAAAAGGTGGTAATGCACCATAGAGGAAGATCGTGGAAGTCCAAGCAGTGGTTAGAGTATTTCATTACAAATTTGGCATGGGCAACACTAGTCAGTAAATATATGATACACAGGGTTTGCAAACTACTTTCTTGTGGGATGTGACCTGTGTAATCAATCCAGCTGGCCACGTTGATTATGGTGAAGAAGTAGAGGATAACCGTTAGAAATGGCAGTGTCTAGAAGCAAATCATTTGTGTCATATACCAGCTCAGATCATGACAAAGGAATCAAGATCACACATGGACCACCTGAATCTGATACTGGTTCACAGTTTAGAACATTTGAAACTGAAAATTTATTCTCTTACTGCTGACATTGCCAGTTTTCTAAAAATGATAAACTCTTGTTGAATAAACTCTTCTAGATGAACTGAAAAATTCAGACTGAGGCGAACTCCAAGCAAATTCAGTTTTGTACAAGAATAGCTTTGGGGCTTAACTTACCTTTATGACCTCATCCGTCGTACTTTGGCAGGGCTACCAGAAGCAATCTGCACACATACCAACTCATTCATCAATTTTACTCATGTCAAGAAATGGTCAGAATAAGAAAGCACATAAAGAAGTTTCTATGAGAGTACTGTTGTCTTTATATGATCCTCTGGAGTTGGAAAGGAAGTTGCTATCTGGTGGAGAAACTTCTGTAAGTCTCAAAATATAAACAAATACTTACTTTTGCACTGTCTGACTGTAGTTGATCCATCAAAATCTGTTGTGGTGTTGCCGGGGCAGGCAATGCAGTAATTCTGTCGAAACTCTGGTTGGTAGGTACCCAGAGCACATCGTATGCACCGGTGAACAGTTGTGTTGTAATAATGGCCTGGAGAGCACTGAACTGTGGGAGTTCAAAAACAGCGTCACATCATGGACACGGGTCTTCATGGCACAACAGCGCTTACGTCAACTACTGAAAACTCTCCTGGTTATAGGTGAGTGGTGGAGGAAGTAGGGTGGAGGGGTGGTGTGTGAATGGGAGGATTGTTAATGTAGATGGGGAGAGAAAAATATGATGATAGTAGATGTTTAACGGCTGGTGTGGACACAGGGTATGCTACATAATTCTTCTGAGTTTCTGGATGCAGTTCAGCATTCAACACTATTGACCCACAGACCTTGGTGAAAAAACTCCTATTCCTTGGTCTAAATACACCACTGTTCAACTGGGTGTTGGACTTCCTAATTAACGGTCATGATGTGCGACAGTTCCTCCCTTCCCATCGTCCTCAACACGGGCGCCCACCCCCAGGGCTGTGTGCTGAGCCCATTGCTGTACACACTGCTCACACATGACTGCATGGACAAACACCCGAGTAATCACATCGTCAAGTTCGCCGATGACACAACAGTGGTGGGAGTCTCCACCAATGAGGAATAATCTCTTCCTCGCTGTCAACAAGACAGGTAAGATGGTTATCGACTGCAGACAAACTTGCAGCACTCACACTCACACCCTTCTTTACATCGGCAGAACAGCAGTGGACACTGCATTCAGTTTCAGACACCCAGGAGTACCCATCCGTACACATCCCACACAAGCTCTCATGGTCCCAAAACAGATTCCACACAATCAGGAAAGCTCACCACTGCCTCTACTTCCTGAGGAGACTGAAGAGAGCTGGACTTTGCACATCCATACTCACATCATTCTACAGAACTGCCCAAAGCATCACTGGCACCAGCCTACCTACCATCAAGAACATATATACAAGAGGTGCCGGAAAAGTGCCAGTAACATCTTAAATGATCCCACCCATCCTGCTCATAGACTGTTTATCCCACTCCCATCAGGGAGGAGGGTACGTGGCATTCACGCCAGGACCACCAGACTCAAAAACGGTTAATTTCCACAAGCAGTGAGGGTGATCAACACCTCAACCCCATAACCCACCCCCTCCACCACCACTACTTCATCACCTTTTTACAGACACTCCAGTGCCTAGCATTACTTTATGGACATACAATCAATGTATATAAGCTATCTTATGTATTTACTGCATATTTATTGTGCTTTCTTATTATTGCGTTCTTTTCTTACTGCTTTTTTTTGTGCTGCATCGCATCCAGAGTAACAATTATTTCATTCTCCTTTACACTTGTTACTGGAAGTGACATTAAACAATCTTGAATCTTTAAATTTAATGTCTATTGACTTTAAAGACAAGGTGATTACAAGATACAATTTTATAGCAAAAGCAAGATTAATCCCCCAAATCCATCAGAACTATTATTTAAAGGGAACAGCCGCCGTGAATTCATCTTTATTGATCATGTAGTAGATAAACTTGAGTGGATTCCCAATGTTATTACAGCTCTCACTGATAGCAGATAAATTATTGCATAAAATGTACACAGGTTAGGCAGAAGCCCAAAACTTACCAAAGAATTTTGTTACTACCTGATAAATGAATGACACAAGGCTTTTATCGGTGATACTGTTTGATAAAAATTGATTGTAACTGTGAATATAGTACATGACACAAGGTGCATAATTGTCTTGCATGTGACATCTCAACGTACTGTACAGAGAAAGCTGGATTTGTGCTGGGGCTGCTACAGTGTGACTGGATGCTCTTCCTTAGTTTTTAATTGCACATGAACTGTCAGGGAATGGTGTTGGTTTTACATGCAGAATCAGGCTTTCACAACACTCCTGAGATTTGTTTGAGCTTGGCTTGAAGGGCGTTTCATTAGCAGGTCCTGGTCCATGCAATTTGATGCTGGGAATGCTCCTTGACCAGGTCACATTTAATGTTTAATACGAATGAAGGTTTCTTTCGTGCAATCCATCCTGTCAAGTCATGATGCAAATCACCAGCAATCTTAAATCTGCCACCCAAACCTGTGCCCTACTACTAGAGAATGACCAAACTCTGTTCCAGCCCAACCTTTTCTGACCACTGATTCTTGACCAGTGACAACCTTCTTCATCTCAGTGCATGCCATTTGACTGACCCCAGCCCTCTCAAGCCACTACACTGGTAACTGACCCCAATCACTGACCTTCTCTGTCTAATGAGCACTGCACCCTCTACACTTGTTTACTCATCCCTGGCTGCCAAGTATCTTAGATCCTCAGCACAACCTGCACGTACATTTCCTGTGCCTCCCTTTCTCCCAACGACATAGACTTACAAGTTCATTCTCCCATGGAAGGGCCTTCAGTTCAGAGGCGCATGGTGCCTTGCGCCTTATGAGCCATTAAGTTTGGCAGGCAAACAAGAATTTTAAAATATATATTCCCACTTGGAGTACTGTGCTCAGTTCTGGTTGCTTCACTACAGGAAGGATGTGGAAGCCATAGAAAGGGTGCAGAGGAGATTTTCAAGGATGTTGCCTGTATTGGGGAGCATGCTTTATGAAAACAGGCCTTTTCTCCTTGGAGCGACGGAGGATGAGAGGTGACCTGATAGCGGTGTACAAGATGATGAGAGGCATTGATCATGTGGATAGTCAGAGGCTTTTTCCCCAGAGCTGAAATGGTTGCCACAAGAGGACACAGTTTTAAGGTGCTGGGGAGTAGGTACAGAGGAGATGTCAGGGGTAAGTTTTTGACTCAGAGAGTAGTGAGTGTGTGGAATGGGCTGCCGGCAACAGTGGTAGAGGTGGATACGATAGGGTCTTTTAAGAGACTTTTGGATAGGTACATGGAGCTTAGAAAAATAGAGGGCTATGGGGAGGTCTAGTAATTTCTAAGGTAGGGACATGTTCGGCACAACTCTGTGGGCTGAAGGGCCTGTATTGTGCTGTAGGTTTTCTACGTTTCTATGATTCTATATAGTCTATTCATTTATATCATGAAACAATTTTATAAATGTTATGAATATTCACCAATGTGAAGAAATAAGGGAGGAAAACAAAATTTGAGAGACAATACTGGTCCACTTTTATATTGCTGTCAGACTACAATTGGCTGAGCTAGGATACAGACCATCTGCCAGCTAGGAATAGAAGTAACATTTAAAATGTCAGACAGACATAGCAGCCTTCTAATGCACGAACCATACCGAGCAAGAGAAGCTACTATATTACTGGCACCGACTGAAGGTACATCTCACCCTCCCTACAGAAGGCCTCAGTGTTCCAGGCTGTGGAGTAGAAAATCAGTAAACTTTGATTAGTATTCATATCTTCTTGCTGGAAAGTGCTTGTCATGAAAGTGTCATCACACTTTTTGAAAGTGTCTGCAAAATTTGCATCTGACTAAATTCAGGATTATCTTTCAATTCTGTGCTCCTTTTCTGCAGATGATACATGTTCTCCAGGTGAGAAAAGAAACTGTCACTGAGTGAGCTATTAAGGACTTCAGAGGGGAAGAGATAAATTTGTCGATGATAAAGTTCTAAGTAGAAAGTGATGTATATGTGAGGCTTCCTAGTTCAATGTTTATGCCACTCACCTTTAGTATCACAGTCCTGGAAGGACGAAGCTCCTTCGTGCTTTGTCATCAACCCCCCTCCACACTGGAAACAGAGTGTGCGGCCTGGTTCAGGCTGGTATGTGCCTCGACTGCACACGTGACATGGCTGAAACCCATCTGCTGAATAATGTCCTGGGATGCATTGACCTGAATTCACAATAACAACACTGGATTTTTGTCAACTGGCTAGTCATCACCTAAACGGAATGACATGAATCACAATTCTTAGAGTTTTGTTGTAAACCAAGTTTTGGGAATGATGATACAATGCAGTATCTTTTTATATCTATGAGTGAGTTCCAGATTTAGCCAGATATAATGAATGTTGTGGTTGAGGTAACCAGTTAAGCACATTAATTAAAATGTGTTTCACAATCCCAGTCTTTGTCCAGAAGAATATAGTCCGAAGCCACAGACCAAAAGTTGTGAATTTTATTGCACACACTAAGGCAGATTTATATTTAGTTCATCTTTGATTACTTTGGTCAAAGAAAATGTTATTGAGGTGTTCTGACGTAGAGTGAGGTCTTGTTCACCCTTCAGTTAATATTGACAGGGATGTGCTGAATCATACTCCAGAAATAGAAAGCTGCCCATTGACTTCTTCCAACAAGCTGTATCTGTAAATTACAACGTTCATTGGAACATGCACAGGGTTGTACAAGATGCTAAAGAGAAGGTGCTGAATATGCCCCATATAAACAAAAGACTTAAGCTGCAGGAAGAATATGGTGATGTTTTGTGTTGCAATTGTTGGGGCCTCATCTGTCCAGTATGAATGTGGAAACACATTTTACAAGTGGGGGGGAGGGGTGTGTGTGTGTGTGTGTG
Organism: Mobula birostris; assembly: GCF_030028105.1. Lineage (NCBI taxonomy): Eukaryota > Metazoa > Chordata > Chondrichthyes > Myliobatiformes > Myliobatidae > Mobula > Mobula birostris. The sequence goes on along the minus strand of NC_092383.1, from coordinate 53,602,747 downwards.
TGTGTGTGTGTGTGTGTGTGTGTATCACTCACTTTAACACGGATGAAATATACAGCACAGACAAATTTCATCTATCTGCACACACACACCACTGGCTTAAGATGGTGCTGGCAACCACAGGGGGGAGGAGGGAAGAGAAGATGGCGTGATGCAGCACACGCAGCCGTTCTGAATGATATCGTATGTGTTAACTAGGGGGGCCGTGCACAATCCTGATTTGATAGAGACAGCCGTGAGAAGCACGGAGGAACACCTGGAGAAACTTCTGAAATGCCCGCTTCGCTGCCGCTGCTACTGTGCGATCGAGAATCTCCAGAAAGGAAGGCCCCAAATCCTTGGCTTTGCCTATTGCCTGTTGCCAGGGCCGGGGTCGAAGCGCTCGGAAGAGATGGTGCTTGGTGCTCGGTGTCGGAGAGCTGGTCGGAGGCTCGGAGTTTTCGGAGTCAGACTGTGGTGGGATGCTTCCAGGATGCTGCACCGGCAAGTTGGCGGCGCTGGAGGTTCACTGTCTGCGTGAGATGATGGGACTTTCGAGAGACTTTAGGACTTTTTACCGTGCCCATGGTCTGTTCTTTATCAAATTACGGTATTGCTTTACACTGTTGTAACTATATGTTATAATTATGTGGTTTTTGTCAGTTTTTCAGTTGGTTTGTCATGTGTTTCTGTGATATCATTCTGGAGAAACACTGTATCATTTCTTAATGCATGCATTACTAAATGACAATAAAAGACGACTGCGTGTCCTCATAATCTAATCTAAAATGCAATAATGTCTTAATGGTAACAAATAAATCTACTAACTACAGTATTAATCACATTTTTTTCTGGACAACAATCACTGCAACCAGCAGCCTGCAACTTCCCTTTGGGAGCTGAGCTTTTGAACCACCTGTACGACCTGGCATTTTTGTGGTATGAACTGAAGTCTCAAAGGTGCAGGCTGGTTGTGGTGTGAGTGTACGGGCCGAACTGACGTGGCAGGGCCATGGGCCTGAGAGCAAGGAACAAGCCAATGTTTAGCCATTGCTGGTGTGGCCATTGGAGCTGATTCAAAGTGACAGTTCCGAGGTGGTAGGCCTGGACCGGAGAGCTGGGAACAAGCCAATATTTAGCCATTGCTGGGTGGCCATTGGAGCTGATTTGAATTGGCAGCATCAAGGTGGTAGGGCCCAGACCTGAGAGCGAGGAACAAGCCAATGTTTAACCAATTTAAGCTCCTGGTCAGATTGGAAAAGTCGGGTACCCGCTGAATCGAGGCAGTGGGGCCTGGGCCCAAAAGTGTATTGAAGCAGCAGGGCCCTGAGTCCGAGAGAAGAGTGAGGAATGAGCCAATGTTCAGCCAATTTTAGCGCTGGGCCAGATTGAAAATGTCAGAGTGTCGGGGCCAGAAGCGAGGGATGGACCAGTTCAGCTCACTGTTTGGCAAAGTTTACTCGGCTCTGCACTGAACTGAGGCTGTGGCCTGCAACTAACAGGCTCCTGGACCGGATTGCAGTGATGTCTGTCTTCCTGGCTGGGAACTCACTTTCATGATTGTTAGTTCTGAATGTTATTTGCTTACTTTTTATTGTTTGCATGATTGGTTCTTTTTTTTTGCACGTTAGGAGATAGATGGTCTTTTTTAATGGGTTCTGTTGGGTTTCTTTGTTTTGTGGCTGCCTGTAAGGAGATGAATCTCAAGATTGTATGTAGCTTACATACTTTGATAATAAATGTACTTTGAACTTTTGACCAAAAAAAAAAATAAACCTGTATGCCACCGGACTCACTATTGTCCCTATATCAAACATACTGACATCTACAGATAGGCACTTGATAAGATACCAATAAGCACAAAGCTAATATACCTGTACAGACGCTTATGTTACGTGCTCCAGTTGGACCATGTCCATCAGTCCCAGGACAGAGATCACATGACAGCTGCCCATCTTTCTCCTGGTAGGTGCCAGCAGGGCACAGAACACATTTCTCTTGTTGACCATGATAAAAGGATCCTGACGAGCAGCTGACTAAGAGATAAAATTGCTGGTGAGGAATCACAAAACTGCAAAATTCATCAACATTCAGAGTTAAAAAGTACACTTGGAATAAGATGTTAACTGTCCTGTGCAAAAAGAAAAACATTTTCTGATTAAAATATTCATATATTCAAAAAAATGTAATGCTTTGTGACTGTTTATTACTTAAAGATCTTTCTTTATTTATCACGTGAAGGTTTTCAAATTGTTCAAGAAATATGTATTTGTGTGTCTGAGATTAGATTTTAACTTCCATTCATAAAATACAAATCATCACTTTAATCAAGTACAGTTGGCTTTGTTTCGACTGATACAGCTTTGATAGATCTATAAATAATTTTGCCTCCTGCATCCATCCCTGCTGCTGAGAAGTATGCTGTACTGCCACACTCTGAGACCTTGCAGCTCATCTCTGAAAAGATACGAGGCCGTCTGTCCTGGTTCTCTCTCCCTTTCCGTTACGCTGTCTGCTTTACTTATTGAAAGACATCAGGTCCATGCCACACAAAATACCTTACTCTTCAAAACTACAGTATGCACAAGATAGACTTTACGTAGTTGTATAATAAGAGTTCAAATCAGCAAAGGCCAATACATGCAGCAGGGTCCCTGAGTGTGTTCGTAGCTGCTTCTTTCAATCTTTTCAAAGTGTTGACCTATTGAGTTACAAGGCCTACCTATAATACCAAGAGTGTCAATAACCTTGCAACACCTTGCTTACATAGCTATGATTAATTTGCAATCTTTGACAGTAAATGCTAGCAGCTTACTGGAGAGCAGAGAGTCAAGTCCAAGTCTGTCTCCACCCTATGCCCGTGTGCCGTATGTGTTCTTTCAGCACCATATCACTGGAAATATTCAACAGCAGAAACCCTGACTGCAATGGATAGTTCAATAAAATAAATTTAATGGAATGATGGAAAATTTGCAGCACAGAAAGAAGTTAGCTCATTTGTAATATGACTGATTTAGCAATTGCTAAATTGCATTATATTTCAAGGCTGTTCGAAAAATTAGATATGGCACCACAGTCAAGCTGATATATGATGCGATTATTTTATAATAGAATACCAGATCTGGCCGAAACAGAAAACAATTAGTCTCTTAAACTGAACAGTGGCTGGGAGCTTAGTTGTCAGCTGGCTGGAGGTTTAGAACTGAAGGAGAGAAAATAATTTACAGAACTATGTTACAAAACCAGTCAAAGCTAGTTAAAATTGCATCAACTGAAACAAAACCAGTCAAAGCTAGTTAAAAGTACAATGTTGTACTAAAATAAGCTTTATTAGTTCATGTTCGTTCATTATGAAGAAAATTGGCAAACATATGTTCTTACTTCATAAAGTAAACCACATTTTATGATTACTTAAAACACACACTTACCACACTTCCCATCAACCCATTCCTGCCCAATGTTACATGCCTCCTGTTTCTCTGGCACCTTTGCCAACTTCTTTGCCACTTCATACTCTGTCCCAGAGAAGTTAATGTGAAATCGTTGCTGATTAATTGATTTCTTCAGGGTTTTAATTGCAGATTTCAGTTTCTTCTCCATCTTTTGTCTCAGGCAGTTAATGTTGCAGCTACCTGCAGGGAAAAAATTTCACTCCGTTAAAGTGAAGTGAAGGAATTGGTGCGGGAGAGTGGATGAGTCTAGTTCTTATTGGCAAGTTGAGTAAGAGGCTGTAGGCCCAAGCTCCACTCTCAGATTTATAACCTTTAGATTTTATACCTATTTCATTTCTAAGGATGTGCTACATTGTCACAAATTCATTTTCTAGATAAGATGTTTGTTACTCTATAATAAAAAGACAGATGTAACATAAAGCATTATTAGAGAATGTTAGCTGGACTAACATTGCCCACTGAATCAACATCAGTAAAAAAAAAGTAGCTGGTCAAATCTCAGCTCTACCTTTGTGAAACTTGTTAGCTGCCGTCTTTTCCTGCATAATACCGGTACAGTATTTTAACAGATGTGAAACCATTGTGGGCTGTAAATTTGTCCATTTTATTCTTCATCAAATATAAACTTGATTTACTTTATAAAATCTAGCATTTATTTTTTAATTGTGTGTGTAGAAGAAACATACATAGAACAGAGAATAGTACAGCACAGTACAGGCCCTTTGGCCCACAATGTTGTGCCAACCCTCAAATCCTGCCTCCCATATAACCCCCCCACCTTAAATTCCTCCATATACCTGTCTATATTATTTATTGTAAATTGGTAAATTGGTTATTTAAGGTTGTTATAACCAGGGAGTGGTAAAGGGAATAAGTTCTCACTACCTATTAAGTGCTCCCAATGGCGTGCTCCTCAAACAGCCTCTGACAACCCAGGTCCAGCTCCTGGCCTTCACATGTAGCTTAGCTGCTAAGCCCGGTGGAGTTGTTTTTACTGACAGGAGAAGGGGCAAAAGCAAGTTACTGGTACCTTAAAACCAGTCATTTTGGGCAGACGGGGCTCATCAGCTGTGGTTGGCAGCTCCCTAGGAGAAGGAGATCACTGATTTCAAACCTCTGCTATGAGGAAGGCTTCGGGAGTATACCCCGAAGAAAAATCCGGAGCTGGAGTCTCTCAGGCAGTCTTATGTTAAGTTCAACATTGACCGGCAACTCCTGTGACGCTGCTGGTGCCAAACTGTATCAGTCTCTGCCATTCCTTTGGAATCATCAGCTGTGTGGAGAGGGGGAGCCTGCTGCATGGGCAATGGCTCGCTCTCCATATTGTACTGCCCTGGCTTGCACATTGGTCCTGACCAATGGAGGGCCTCCAAGGTAAACTGGTTTATTTTTGTCACATGTACCGGGGTAATGTGCAAAACCTACCTTTCATGCTGTCTATAACCAATCGTACATTGAAATAGCACAAGGTAAAACAATAACAGAATGCAGAATATAGGGTTAACATTACAGACGAAGTGAGTGCATGTACACTGTTGTGTATGTGGCCTGGTTACACGACAATGTTATTAATAAAAATGCTGGAGATGGGAGCTAAGTTTCGTGGTTCTTTACTGGCAGAATCCGAACTCGGCACACACGTACAAATCAATACGCACCTAATAGTACATGCTCAATATGCGCCTAATAACGCATTCAACGACATGTTACTGAAACATAAAGTAGTCCCTTATTATACTGTAGGCTATACGGTACACTCCTCCCCTTTTATTTTAATAGTGTATCAACTTTTTTTTTAATGGGGCACTATGCTAAACAAATATGCTTATCCTTAACATACAAACGCCTACTATTTGTTTACTTAGTAACTTAATAATATCAAATTATAACAAGCCTTTTTTTTTTTACTTTTGGTCTAAGACCCATTTATAACTCAAGTCTCTGGGTGGGGGTCTTCTCTAGATTGTCCAGCACTGAAACAAATAGATCTTCACTCTATTGTCTGGAATAAAATAAACAATCCACAAATTGGCAGGTTCCAGCCATAAAGAGTAGTCACCTCCATCTTGCAAAGTTGACAAAAGCAAAGTGAAATCCGTGAAAAGGTGAATGTTATTCTTAAAAATATGTACAATCATCAAAACTGAGATGGCATTGGAAAGTGTCTTCAAATAGTGTGTTCTTCAGTCTGTCAATAAACTTGTTTGTTTTAATACAGATTTCCATATAAAAGTCATGAACAGTTGACCTCTGAGCATAGGGAGTTAAGAAGATGTGCGCCTCCAACTTGCTAACAGTTCTAGGCAGTCAGATCACCTCCATATAATGAAGACTCCTCTGTGCAGCTGTCCTAGATATATACGCATCTTTGTGCTATCACTTGTCTTCCTTACCCATATCTCGTTTGTCCCAACTGAGCTAATTACACAGCCAATCTTCATATTCTCCTTAGATTCCAAATAGATAGCCTGACCTTTATGATACCATCTCTTATCGTAATATAACTTTCTATCTTCTATTCATGCTTCATATCTTTGGAATGCTGGGGAAATGCTCAGGAGAAGACGGAGATGCTGGTCTTTTCGGAGATTAAAGCATATTGAGAGTTTGCAGATCTTCCATTATCTGTTCATCTGTTAACAAGTAACTTAACTGTGCAGCTGCAGGTTTTCATCTTTTGTCTGTAGTTGGAACAGGGTCATTAGGTCTCCTCCTTAGTTTCCTAGTCATTATTGGCTTTACCGCCATAGAATCTCCTGTGATTTCCATTGTTAGCCTCTCATTCTCAATCATCTTTTGCTTTTCTTCTAACTCAATCTTTTTATCTTCAAATTCCTTCACTGCTGCTTTCTACTCTTTAATACAATTCCATTCCACTTGTTCTGTCTCCAGTTGAAGAAAAAGCTCTGCATTTCATATTCTTTCCTTGTATTGTTGACCTAGTTTCTTCATCCTTTTCTGATACTCCTGCAAGGTGCCTTCCCATAACTGCTGTAGCTGTCTTTTGAGAGATGTCAATTTCTCCTGGTATATCTGCTCTTTTACTTACAGGTAATGTTCATCATCCTACTTATTGGCAATATCTGTCTCCCTTGCATCCCCTGTATCTTCATCTGAGTCACAGCCACGGATACTGTGTTTGTCCTCATTGTCGACGCTGTCTAGCTCCTCCTCATCATTGTAATAATTGACAATGGGTGAGAGGAGAGCTGTGGACATCTTCCCTGCCGAGCTGTCCTCCTTTGTTGACACATCTAGTGCCTTGATGGTATCCCACTCCAACTGGATTTTCCTGAGCCACTCACGTCCCAGCAACAGTGGTCCTCCATTTTTCAGTACATAGAGGTTCAGCTGCTGTGTTTTGTCTCCATAGGTCACTGTCACCTTAATTTTACCCTTGGGATGCACTTTCTGTCCTGTGTAAGTCTTTAGCAGTAGTATAGTTCGTTTCAGAGGTATGTGAGGAAACAGTCGTTTGTAGTTGTGTACAGAGATCACTGTTAAAGCTGAGCCTGTGTCCAACTCCATTTTCAGTCTCACACCTGCCAGTTGTGGAGTAATCCTTATTACTCTTCGATCATCTGTCTCTTTCACGCTGTGAAGTTGCAGACAAGACAATTCACTTTCATCTGAGTCATTTTCATCAGAACTGATTTCTTCCATTTTGTGTACATTGTTGTATTTTCCTTTCTGGGGTTTCTTGTTTCTCTGTATTTTGTCCTTTTTCTGGGGTTTACTAGTTTTGCATACTCTGCCAGTGTGGCCCAGTTTGCCACAGTTTCTGCATTCTTTGTCTTTAAACCAACAGTCATCAGGGTCATGTGACATGTTCCCACAACGGTAACATTTCCTTCCTTCATTTCTGTTCAGTGACATTTTATTCGTAGCATATTCCAGAGATTTTTGTTGTATCTCTGAAGTACCCTGTGCTGCTGTTTCCATTGATATTGCAATGTTCAGCACCTTCTCTAATGTAAGGTCTTTTTCACCCAAGAGCTCCTTCTGTGTGGTTTCACAGTGCATGCCACACACTAACCTGTCCCTCAATGCGTCCGATAGACCAGCTCCAAATTGACAATGTTCTGATAATTTACGCAATTTAGCACAATATTCAGAAATGCTTTCATTTTTGCTTTGATTCCGTTTGTGAAATTTAAATCTTTCAGCAATGACCAGTGGTTTGGGGTTTAAATGCTGTTGGAGAGCGTCTATTATTTGCTTGAACGTTTTGTCAGCTGGTTTTTCAGGGGCTAACAAGCTCCGTAGCAGCCCGTATGCTTTTGCTCCCATAATACTGAGTAAGACGCTGGCTTTCTTTTCATCATTAACAACGTTCACATCACAATATAACTCCACACCTTCAATGTAAGTTACCTAGTTTTCAATGTCACTATCAAATGCTGTAATGGTTCCAATCATCGCCATCTTTGTTATGTTAATTTAGCCCCGTTTTTCCTTGTTTTCTTTTTAACTAGCTCCTTGCAGTCACAGCACATTTCACTTGACTTATGTGTTCTTTTTGCTAGCGCAATGAGCACACTCTGTCTAGATGCATGTGTGTCACTCCTTTTCATCTCCCTTCCCTCTCTTCTCCTCTGAGTGTCATTATCGATTACAACACGGCGTTCCGATAAGATGTAGGTTCATTAACCTCGTCGCCAATTTGTTGTGTATGTGGCCTGGTTACACAACAATGCTATTAATAAAAACGCTGGAGACGGGAGCTAAGTTTCATGGTTCTTTACTGGCAGAAACCGAACTCAGCACATACGTACAGAGCAATACGTGCCTAATAGCGCATTCAACGATGTGTTACTAAAACATAAAGTAGTCCCTTATTATATTGTAGGCTGTACGGTACATAGGCAATAAGGTGCAAGGTCATAATGAGGTAGTTTGTGGCGTAAAGAGTTCATCTCATTGTACTGGGGAACCATTCCATTGTCTTATAACAGCAGGACAGAAGTTGTCCTTGAGCCTGAAGGTGTACGCTTTCAGAATTTTGTACCTTCCCTTCTAAACTATGAGAGTAGGGAGAAGAGAGCATGACCAGGGTGGGCTGGCTGTGTTACTGAGGCAACAAGTAGTATAGATAGAGTCCACGGAGGGGATGCTCGTTTTCATGATGTGCTGAGTTGTAGTTACTTGCAGTCTCAGTCAGACTAGTTGCCATATTGGATAGGATGCTTTCTTTCAGCATCCATGGAAACGACCAGTCAATGTTTTGGAAAAAGTGACTGTTCATTTCCACGGATGCTGCCCGACCTGCTGAGTTCCTCCGGCGTGTTGTGTGTGTTGCTTTGACCCCAGCATCTGCAGAGTATTTTGTGTATAGGATACTTTCTTTGGTACTTCAATAAAAATTAGTGATGGTCAAAGAGGATCTACCAAATTTCTTCGGCCACCTGAGGAAGTAGAGGCCTTGGTGAGCTTTCTTGGCTGTGGCATCAACAGAGTTAGACCAGGACAGACAATTGATGTTTGATCCTAACAACTTGAAGCTCTGAATCCTCTCAACCTCAGTAGCATTGATATAAACAGGAGCACATGCACCAGGATTTTTAAAAAGTAGGAAACAAAATAGTGGAAATCTTTAAAGGTTTGAAACAAAGCAGATCAAGTAGAATTTGTGGAGATATCAATCATTCTGGGCTTGCACCTTCTTCAACTGACCGATTGCACATCTGAAATACTGTTCTGTCCACAGATGCTGACTCACTTCCCACACGTTTACAGCCTTTTCTATTAAACATAAAGATCTAGGCCAACTGTAAAATACGCCCTGTGAAAGTCTGAACAAAGCTGTTTGTTCTTTGTTGTCAATTATGACTTTTCCTGAATCCTTGTGGATTTTTTAGCAAAACCATGAGAGTCAGACTGCTGGCTGGATCTTGATGAAGGGGACTCTATTTAGTCCTGAGACTGGATCATGAACAGCATGAAGTTACCTAATCCCAGAGTACAGCACTGAAACAGGCCCTTTGGCCCATCTAGTCCATGCCGAATCCATTTAAAACGCCTACTCCCATCGACCTGCACCAGGACCATAGCCCTCCATATCCCTCTTATCCATGTACCTATCCAAACTCCTCTTAAATGTTGAAATCGAGTTTGCATGCACCACCTGTGCTGGCAGCTTATTCCACACTCTCACAACCTTCCAAGTGAAGAAGTTTCCCCCCAAGTTCCCCTTAAACTTCTCAACTTTCACCCTTAACCCATGACCTCTGGTTGTAGTCCCAACCAACTTCAGTGGAAAAAGCCTGCTTCCATTTACATTATCTATACCCCTCATAAGTTTTCAACCTTGTTTACATCTTTCCTGTAGGCAGGTGACCAAAACTGCACATGATACTCCAAATTAGGCCTCACCAACATCTTATACAACTTCAACATAATATCCCATCTCCCTTAATCAATACATTGATTTATGAAGGCTAATGCGTCAAAAGCTTCCTTTACAACCCTATCTACCTGTGATGCCACTTTCAATGAATTATTCCGAGATCCCTTTGTTCTACCACTCAGCTCAGTGCCCTACCTTTCACCCTGGTCGGTCCTACAGAAGAACAGTACCTTGCACTTGTCCACATTAACTTCCATTTACCATTTTTCAACCCATTTTTCCAGCGGATGCAAATCTCTTTGCATGCCATGATAACTTTCTTCACTGTCCACTACACCCCAATCTTGGTGTCATCTGCAAATTTGCTGATCCAGTTAACTACATTATCACCCAGATCATTGATACAGATGACAGACAACGAAGGACCCAATACCAGTCCCTGCAGCACACCACTAGTCACAAGCCTCCAGTCAGAGAGTCAACCCTCTACCACCACTCTCTGGCTTCTCCCACTGTCAAGTCGGATTTCTTCTTGTTCTTTGAACATGTGCAACTTCCCTGCTTGAAAGGGATTGAATGCGTCTACCTGAAGGTTTTTTAACTAGATTCCACTCAATGACCAAACAACTTTTCCTTTTTCCTTTTGTTTTTCGCAAGTGCGGCAGTTTGATAGTTCCATCAACCATTAGCCATTAGTCACTAGTCATAAGTCACTAGTCATTAGTTATTAGGCATAAGACATAAGTCATTAGGTGATAAAAACTGGCTACCTCTCTGGCCTTTTGTAGATGGATTCCGACCTGCACACCTCTGCTCCCTCATAGACCTTTATGTTTTCAAACTGGGCGCCCCTTCCCGAAGGTTCCCGAGCTCTTCTTAAACCTCGCGCCATTTCCCAGAAGCGCCTGTGTGCGATGATCCTGTGACGTGAAGCTAGCACTAACCCAAAACGCAGTGACATCAGTGCTCTTTTCCATGAAACAGTCTCTCAAGTTATTTAAAGTTCAGCATCTTACCACAGATCCCAACACTGTTCCCGGACTGCCGCTGTGATGCTGCCAGGTCCTCCCGATGTTCCGGGCAGAAGCAGCACTCAGGCAGTGGGTTCCATCTGGTCTATCAGTTGATTCTTGCTATTACTTTTAAATTTCATTTTCTTTTGCCTCTAGGTCCCAATACTTTCTAGGAACTCTAGTTTGACTTGACACCCACAAGGCCAGTGTCTAATCCAATTTACGATATAATCCTGAATGCCAAGCGACCAAACCTTCTTGACCAGCCTCCCATGCAGGACCTTGTCAAGTGCCTTACTAAAGTTCATGTGGACAACATCAATGCCTTGCTTTCATCCACTTTCCTGGTAACTTCCTCAATAAACTCTATAAGGTTGATTTGACATGACCTTCTGCACATGGAGCCATGTTCACTATCCTTGATCAGTCCATGTCTTTCCAAATATTTACATATCCAGTACCCTGGAATACTTTCCAAAAACTTTCCCACAAGTGATGTCAGGCTCACCAGTCTATAATTTCCTGGTTTATGTTTTTTAAACAGCAGAACACCATTGGCTATCCTCCAATCCTCTGGTAACTCTCCCGTTGCTAAGCAAGTTTTAAGTATCTCTGCTAGAGCCCCAGCCATTTCTGCACTTGCCTCCCGTAGAGTCCGAGGAAATACCTTGTCAGGGCCTGGGGATTTACCCACCCTGATTTACCTCAGGGTAGAGAACACCTCCTCCTCTGTAATCTGTACAGGGTTCATGAAGTTTGAGCCACTTTGCCTCACTCTGTGTCCATCTCCTGAACAAATCCAGATGCAAAGAATTCATTTAAGATTTCCCCCGGCTGTTTTGGCTCCACACATGGATGGTCTTCCAGCAATGTTTGTGTTATGACTAGAGATAATGGGGTTTGGAATGCGGTGCTATCCAATGAGAGAGATGTTGTTCCTTCTTGTGAGTCTGGAAGAGAGATTTTCATGGTCTTTTGCCAGGGAGGGATGAGGAAAGAAGACGCGAATGGAGAGAGTTGGTAGACCGCCAGACAGAGTGGACTTGGAGTGAGGGTTCGAAGGTCAGTGACGATCGTAGGAGGTCGATGGTGCACGAACGGCTTATCAGTGAGCTCCAACATTGCGCAATAGACTGTTTCATAAGAATGGGCCCTTTTTCTTTTTTTTTGTTTTCTTTACTAACCATATAGTCAAAGTAAGAATTATAAAGCTTAATCATTTAATCGCATATTGGGTACTGTTTGTTATTTCAGGGTACTGATTTGTAATAGGGAACACCGCGCAGCATCCGCCCAGACGTAATTTCTTAAGTTTGCCTGGGCCAGGGACTATCACCCGTTATATTAAGCCACTAGCCGAAGTGAGAGTTACACTTGCAACAGTCTGATCTCTTTACAAATGTGTTCCTCTAAATCCCTCGGACTGTTGGGTGGTCTGTGATATAGCCCCATTAACATGGTCATACCTTTCTTATTTCTCAGTTCCACTCATAACGTCTCACTAGTTGAGTCTTCCCGTCTGTCCTGATGGAGATCCACCATGATATTTTCCCTGACCAGTAACGCCACCCCTCCCCCTTTAATCCCTCCCGCTCTGTCACAATGAAACAATGGAAGCCCGAAATATTGAGCTGGCAGTCCTCCCCCTCCTGAAACCAAGTCTCACTAATGGCTACAACTTCATAATTCCAGGTGTTGATCTATGCCCCGAGCTCATCCGCCTTTCCTATGATACTTAGGGCATTGAGATATATGCAGCTCAGGACACTAGTCGCACCATGCTCAACCTTTTGATTATTCCTGACTTTGTCTGAGGTCTTACCAACATCTACTTACACAACCTCCCCACTGTTCTGGCCCTCCGGTTCCCATCCTCCCGCAACTGTATCTTAAACCCCACCATGCAGCATTAACAAACCTTCCCACAAGGACCGGAAGTGCTGAGTCCAAACTGGCCTCACTTACTGTGCCCATTTTTAGCAAAAGAGACTAATCAGGAATTGGGAATCCAGCTAGCATTCTCCTCCTTAAACCAGAGACAAAATAGAGGTTAACTGCAGAAGAACACATATTTTCTCATTGTCGTTTGCTTCAGGAAAATCTCACTACTTTTTATTTTAACCTGCAAGAAGTAGAAAACAGCAACAAAACAAAAATCACCTGTTACATCTTCCTTTCTTATTTCTGCTTCAAAGTCCAGAGTAATGCGAGTCACTTCTTTGCCTGGAGGGTTACGGGTCCGGCGACCTTTTGCTTTCTTGGAAGAATCACACTTTAGATTTACAAACGTAACTTGGCAGTTGTCTGTACAAGGGAAGGTGCCTCCTTCATAACATGTCAATGAAATAAATTAAGAAAAGTGAGAAATTTCCCTGACACTGCCAACTGTTCTACAACAGAAAAATAGACAATTCTGCTGCCTAATTTTTCCCTAATTTTTATCACTCAATGCATAGCAATTCAAGAAATTATTCAGTAATAATCCCTTTCTTGTTTGTGTTACCTTTGCATAAATTGCAACTGCTTTACCTGAACTGCAACTGTGACTACATTTCTAAACTAAATGGTAAATATTCTGGAAAAATTTGAATTCATGAAAGGCTTTCTACACACAAGTTGCTATTTCTTTGTTTCATTTCTCCCTTTTCCTCTCCAGTCTTATGCATGAGATGTCTTAGCTGAAGGGAGCACAATTATCAGTAGGACTGAAAATCAACACTTCTGAATGCAAATCAACAGTACGGCGATTAATTACATCACTCAGTCCAAGCACTGTACCCAGCACAAGAGATGGAGACCAATACCCTGCTTGATGACGGGAAGATGTGCAACACAGAAGCAGAGCAATTAGTAAAAGGAACATTTTGACTGAGACAGGAGTTGGAGGCTCTAGAAAGAGACAAAATGGGAAACCATTATCAACTAAATAAAGAAAAACTGAAGACTGGTATCCAGAGCATTTTACCTGTGATAACTGGATGCCCGCTGTCCTGTTTTCCCTTAATGCGTGGGTGAAGGTGACACTTGGCATCCTTTATCTTGAATGAAGCTCTTTGTTTCACTGGGGGAGCTAGAGCCTCTAAAAGGAAACAAAAGTATTCAAAAACATCTTAGAGCAGCATTATAGAGAAAGGGAGAATGTTCACTGTTCAATATGATGCACAGAAGTATCAGAACATGGGAGAGCTCCTATGAATTGGCATCACATTCAAAATGCTGGAGGAACTCAGCAGGTCGAGCAACGGCCATGGAAATGAATAAACAGTCACCAATTCAGGCCTAAACCCTTCTTCAGGACTGGAAAGGAAGGGGGAAGGTGCCAGAATAATAAGGTAGGGGGAGGGGAAGGAGGACAAGCTAGAAGGAGATAGGTGAAGCCAAGTGGTGAAAAAGGTAAAGGGCTGGAGAAGACAGAATCTGATAGGAGAGGTGAATGGACCATGGGAGAAAGGGAAGGAGGAGGGCCAGCAGAGGGAGGTGACGGGCAAGTGAGGAGATGAGGTAAGAGGCCAGAGTGGAGGAATAGAAGAAGAGGAAAGGGGGGATTTTTTCCCCAAAACGAAAAATTGATGATCATGCCATCAGGTTGGAGGCTACCCAGATGGAATAAGAGGTGTTGCTCCTCCACCCTGAGAAGGGCTCATTGTGGCAAAAGAGGAGACCATGGACCAAAATGTTGGAATGGGAATGGGGATATTCCTGAGGCACAAGTTTACATTGGGGCAGCATGTTCCTTATGTGGACCTGTGTAACCAAGTGAATTATCTGAAAAATATGCCCAGTTATCCATGGGGAGGGGTATCTGTGAGCATTGTACCTCAGCAGTTGGAATAGGACACAAGTTGAATCCAACAGGTCTGAACAAAATGTTTTAAGACAACGTGGTATTTCATTAGCTATGTAGAATTTATTTCAGGGGCTTACCTACACAGCCTGTGTTGCTGGTGTTTTGTCGCTGCTGAGCACTGGCCCTGCGCGTAGGAGCGCCACAGCTCACTGTGTAGCTGTTATCAGAGCCTGGCAAGAATGACAACGGCATGAAGGAAGAAAGGAATACTGTACACATTCTATTGATAACAAATCACTGATTGAAACTCTGCAATCATGAAACTTCACATTGAGCCATAGTGTACCCTTTTTTGATGCTGACATCCTCGGCTAATAAGTTCCTCTACACAAATAAAATGAGACAGATTTTCTTCCTGCTCGTCAGTGAGGGGATAATAAACTTACGCGTCTGCATTTTAAATGATTTTAATACCAGAGTTCATATTGCTATGATTATGTAGTTTAACCAAGTACTCCACATACCTGCAGATAAGTGAAAAAATATGGGCTAGAAATTCCTTCGTGCTGGGGTTTAAAGATGGGCAAAGGTGTGTTAAAAGTGTTGCTAGAGAAAGCACGGATGGTTTAAGAGCCTGTTGCTGTGAAAATCTACAGAGTACAAGGCCATTAGAAAGGATAGAAACAGTTAGGTCATGAGTCATTGGAGAAGGGGGGAGGAAGTGTGAGATTATGGTACAGAGAAGCTTGGGGCGATGGGTGTGGGTGAGAGTTCAGGACTTTTGGGGGTCAGGTAGGAGATTGGCAGAAGGTTAGGGGAGTCAGGCAGAGGAGGTTGGGCTGCTGTAGGGTGGCGAGGAGGGCTGAGAGCCCAAGGAGGACTTGTAGAACAGAACAATTGGAACAGGTCTACACTGCTTGGACTGAGGATAGTGGAGGCCATCCAATGGGACTGAGGGAAATAGACTGGAATGGGATGCCAAGATCTATGGATCCACTGTAGGACTGAGGGGCAGCCAATCGCAAGGTTGACAAACGTGCTTAGGTAGGCATTAGCCAATGATCTGAGATGAAAAAGTCCATATGAGAGTAGCTGCTGGCAGGGTTTTGGAAGATACATCTCAACTTGAATTCCACTATAAGCCCATTCTATCTGCAATCAAACATGCTCCAGAAGGCTGGGTAAAGGCAAAGGTTTCCTCAGTTGATTTCTGTTAGAAACATTGTAACTGTAGTTGCAAGACCTTCCATATTCACTATTTCTTACCAAAAGAGCAGAAATATTCTGCTCAATTACTTCCACATTAGACAGCGTGATTGGTGGGAGATTTTCTGCTATTTTAAGTAATCATTAACACATGAAGGGAATCTTCCCTGCTGCATTTAATGCATCACAATCTCAGTGTGCATAGAATGGCATCTTCCTCTGGGTTTGGGATGTTGCTTACATGGTCATCTTATGCAAAAGACAGAAAATGCTCAGAAGACCAGGCAGTGTCTGTGGGGAGAGTAAATCACAGACACTGCTTGACCCCTGCTGAGTATTTCTAGTATTTTCTGTTTTTATTTTACATTTACAGCATCTACAGCTTTTACTTTTGATTAAGTAAATATCCTGCTGGTTTTACAACATCATAAACGCTGGCATTGGAGAGGGTTCAGAGGAGATTTATGTGAATGATCCCAGGTATGACATGGTTATGAGGACCTTTGATGGTTCTGGGCCTGAACTTGTTGGGAGTTTAGAAGAATGGGGAGGGGGGAGTCTCCAATATTGAAAGGCCTAAGAGAGTGGATGTGGACAGGATGTTTCCTATAGTGGGGGAGCCTAGAATAGAAGTACGTCCCTTTAGAACAGAGATAAGGAGGAATTTCTTCAGCCAGAGTGTGGTGAATCTGTGGAATTCATTTTCACAGAGAGCTGTAGAAACCAAGTCATTGAGTATACGAGGTTGATAGGTTCTTAACTCGTAAGGGTGTCAAAGGTTACAGCAGAAGGCAGAATAATAGGGTTTAGAGGGATAATACATGGTGGAACAGTCTCGATGGGCCAAATGGCCAAATTACGCTTCTATGTCTTATATCTAACACAGAAAAAGGTTCAAAATTTGATACTGAAACAGCTTTTTATTGACAAATCTTCCATACCTCAGGTAGAAAGAGAATGAAAGGTTATTTACTTCCAAATGACCTTGTTAAAAATTAAACTTTCTCATAAATAATCCTAAAACATCTTTTCCCATAGGTTTGCCAACTTTTTCTGATTTTATGTCTGGTACCATAACGTAACCATATATCTCCAGATTTCTGCCACTAGTCTCCCAACATACCTATACTCAATTTCCTTCATTAGCTAGAAAGTTTGTAGTCTTGAAACATATTCATTTAGATGGTTCTTAATCATTAGTCAAACTGTCTATCATATTAATAAACAAGTTTGGAGAAAAATTTGAAGTATGTTATTAAAGCTTATATGCTTTATATTTCTGGTTTTCTTGTATTGGTATTCTTTAGGCAATTAATTAATTACTAAAGACTCCAGTGAAATCCTGGAGGATTAGCAAACTTGAAAAATCTCCAAAGCCATCAAATGTCCCTCAGTGTTGTTCAGTGTTACCAGGCTACCAAACAGGATTGTGAATAGTTGCGCTGCTTGTGCCTTTGCGTCAGCTTACCTGCTTGAAAGTGAGCCTTGGATGCACATCTGAGGGAGCACGTCTCTCTCTTCCCACTCTTGATGCAGGAAAGTTGAGCTCGAGGTGGGTTGGACTCCCGCAGGCACTTTACTGTCTCTAAAAATTGGAAGGAATGATTTTTAAATGCCACAAAAAAAACTAGGAGGGAATTGTTAAGAGAAATTTTAGAGGTTAATTCTGACAAGATCTTACAGAAGATTAAAGTCAACAAAAAGTAAGATCAGGTAAGGGTGTGAAACTGGATCTGATATTATCAATTTCCTGCTGAGTGAGTTAGATTAAAACTCTTAATGATTCTAAATGAACTGTGAACAGCTGGTTCCAATCTCCGAGGTAACTGAGGATCAACAGCTCTTGCTCATTAGAACTTTCAGAATGAAAGTAAATTAATCTACTGCAATCCACTTCCCAAATTTTGATTAAACTAATATCTTCCAGAGCTAAGTGCAATCTAAATTTTACCAAGGGATGCAGAATGTTTGATTTTTCATGTCAAGTAGGTTCGCTTTTGATTTACCATGTTGATGACTTTTATTTGGACAGCCACATGGTCGAACACTTGGTTGAAGTGGTTTTATGTTTCCTAAGATGTATATTCTGACCTTATATAGTGAAAATGGATTTAAAGGGGAAAATGAGAGAAATAAACGCAGCGGGGAGGAGCTTAACGAAGAGAGTCAAAACCTTGTATTGACATTGAATGCTGAGAGGAGAGAGTCATCGATGACTGGGTTTCAAGCCAGGATGTAGTGTCTGTATAAGTATTATACTATTTACAGCACAGCCTGAAAGTAGTTTTGGCACTAAATCCTACTCCAAATTTTACAGGGGAAGGGAAGTGATAACATAAGTAAGACATTGTACGATGAGCTGTAGATTTTAAATAACCTTGGATTGAAATTACACAGAAAAAAAAATGTTGACAGAAAACAGATCCTGACCTTGTATATTTAACTTGTAGATTAAATAATGTAGCAATATACTAACCCTAATGCACTGGCCTCTCTTTCCCCAAGGGTACTTCTTTATAATTGTCACTGTGATTGACAGCAATATTCCTTTGGTAGTATAAACAGTAAGGCACTTAACAATAACACATATGAAATTAATAATTATAAGTGGAAACATACAGTGGAACTCTTCCAATCGGAAAGCAACATTTTAGAGGGAAATACAGAGGGTGGAGATATCCAATTGTATAGTGATGCTCAGCATTACCCTATAGAAAATGTACTTACATTTAAGTACAATTTAAATTGACAGCCAGATGGTTGATGTGGTTTATGTTTCCTGAAGTACATTTATGTAAAGCAAAATGCCATTATGAACACATGCAGGTCATTTTGTGTCACCCTGAGAATTCAACCGGCTTCTTCCAAGTGCAAGTTGTGCATGTGCTCCTGACAAGACTTCCACATCAGATACCCATCAAACTGTCATTCCCTATCCAATGTTCCTTTGTGGAAATGATAGCAATTGCCCCTGGGGGTAACCATGGCTAGCCACTCCCAGAATTACCTGATCTTTGCAGTGCTAAACCAGACTGGGACTCCACCAAAACACATCACATCTTTCTTTCTTTGAGAGCTAATGTCATCTTTGCACTAACATCCGCCATGCTGCTCTGACACTGAACCTCAATACCTCCCCATCCATCAATTGACTGTCTTGATTCCAAACTGTTTGCCCAGCAGTACTCTCTCCTCACTGGGCAGCAGGTTATTGGGCACCGCGTACATGCAGTCACAAGAAGCACCCTTCATGCATAAGAGCTTTCTTGAAACATTAATTCCATAAATGTCATTTGTAGATCATTTTCACAGAATGATTCAGCCACATAATTATAACTATTAGATTCTTGCAATTCTTTACAAGTCTATTGCTTTAATTTTGTTTCTTACCATACCTTTGGTGGAACAAAACAGAGCTAATAATCTTAATAACTAATATTTCCATATTGTAGTCACAGAAGGAAGTGGTTCCTTTAGCTATCATAAAGAAAATTCAGAATACTGCTTCTCATTTTATGCAAAGATCCCCTTTGTATGAACAATTGGAACATTTTGGATAAGCAATTATGCAAGGAGTAAATCTGATCCATGTTAACAGTGTTCTGAGTTCCTTCAATATCTACACCTTTATTAAGGTGCTGCTTCAACAATGCAACTTTGTCTAATTCTTTGGTCCACCCCTGTGGATCTAATAACAATTCTGTGAAGTGCCTTGATGCAATGCCGCAGAACTGCTATTTGCATTACTGTCAGTAGAGGACGCCAGAGATCAGAGTTTGCCACATACCCACACAGTCTTTCTTGTTCCAGTGAAGTCTGTAGCCATCACTGGGACAGGAGCATTGATAGCTTCCGGGAGTGTTAACACAGCCATGCTTGCAACCACCATGGTTCATGCTGCATTCATCGATATCTTAAAGAGACACAGATAAGAGTATAAGTGAATTGGCTTCTATTAAAGGAAACTTGTTTAGAGACAACTGTTTTGTTTGCATTTTTGTCCGGAGTTTGTCGGATTTCTGGTCCCAGATCTCTGCAATCACAACACTGCTATTACAGTGAGCAATGAGTAATTCTTTCAGCACCTAGTCTATGATGATGCACATTTATGAATGACTACCTCTCAGTTACACCATTATCATTATTATTCCATTTGTAACCCTCAAAGGACAATTGTGCAGAAGGATTTTGGCAGCTGAGTTATCTATACTTAATGTAAGATTTCTTAGCTGTATTATTACATTATTTCATGGTAGAAATCAAAACATTAAACCGCAAAGCATAATTTCATTGCTTGTAAACTGCTACAGGATGCAGGCCTTACCAATACAAGGATTCCTTTTGTTTCTTAAACTGTGTTTTATTAAGTGACACACACAAGTAATCTTCAAAACATGCACAAGGGATGAAACATTTATTTTTAAAAGGACACTGTGCACATGAGCAAACACCAAACCACAATGAACATGAGTACTCGAATATGAGATCTGATGGAAAAATTGCACACTTTCTCTTTGTTTTCCTCTTATAAACCAAAGGTGATTTGGCAAAACACTGTACAAGTCATTGGGCCTTTAATGTCTTCCATCACGCAGATATTATAAACCTTCAACTTGGATTTTTTACCATAATGCCATTGACTCTATGGGGCAGGCATTATCAATTTACAAATAACAAATTACTCTTTGTCCATAGGAATACATTGTGCCATAATAACCACATTCTGACTGGTTGCATCATGGTCTGGTACGGCAATTCAAGTGCTCACAAACATAAGAAGCTGCTAGAGTAGTGGACTCGACCTGTGTACGTACATCTAGTGATGCTTCTGGACACATCTTCAGTGATGTTCCTGGAATCATCGGGTGTTTCGGGTCTTTCAACATCATACAACCTCCTCCAGGTGACCCAGCCGGGGCTGATCAGACCCCAGCTTGTGTCCAGATGGCTAGCTACTTATGACTCCATGGCTCCCCTCTTTTGAGCCACAGCCATCTTGAGGCCCTCTCTGCCGCATCAGTGGTACTGCGGATGGCTGTCCTCTTCCTCTCTCCCTCGATGCCCCAAATGCTGAAGGCTCTAACTAAAGAACGGGCTACGAATCTCCTACAACCAACCTCCACTAGGAGACACCTCGCTCTCGATCCAGCCTGCTGACAGTTGCTGACCAGTCCTGCATACTTGGAGAGCTTCCCTTCAAAGGCCTCCTCCAAGCTATCTTCCCATGGGACTGTCAGCTCCAGCAGCACCACTTGCTTAGTAGACTCAGACACTAGGACAATGTCTGGTCGCAGGGTGGTGGCTGCGATATGGTTGGGGAACTTCAGCTGCCCTTTGAGGTCCACCAACAGCTGCCAGTCCCTTGCAGAGGTCAGAATGCCTGCAGATGTTCTTTTGGCAGGTATTGGCTGCTCCCCAGCTCTGACAAAGGCAATGGTCTGCTTGGAGGGTCGGGACCGCTTCGCCCACTAAACTCCTGCGTTGATGGCTTCAGCGATGGTCTTCAGGACCTGATCATGCCTCTACCTGTACCGTCCCTCACCAAGTGCCCTTGCACAGCCGCTGAGGATGTGCTCCAGGGTTCCTCGCTTGGAGTACAGTGGGCACGCAGATGACTCTGCCTTGCCCCATGTGTGCAGGTTTGATGGGCTTGGAAGCACATCGTACACTGCCTGGATGAGAAATTGGATGTGGTGTGGTTCGGCTTTCCAAAGATCAGCCCAGGTCACTTTCCTCTCAACCGCATTCTCCCATCTTGTCCAAGCTCCCTGTTGCTTCATTCCCACTGCCTTGCAGGCTCTCATCTCCTCCACTACTGCTCTCACCTCCTCCTGAACTAGACGACGCTTTTCCTTCCCTCTGGTGCCCATTTGGGGAGTTGGAAAGGATCTTAGCCCAGCTCGGCCTCGTGTGACCACTCCCACCAGCCTCCTGTGACGCAGCCTCGCCTCTGTCTCCTGAACAGCTTCCTCTGCCCTCCACTTCCTGCCAGTACTTACTTGGATCCCTGCTCTAGCCACCTTTGGGTCACTTGAGTCCCTATACTGTAGCACTTCTCTGGCTCTTGTTACCTTGAATTCTTCCTCCAAGGATTTGAAGGGCAGTTGCAATTTGTTGTGGTGTCCATAGAGTGCGATGCTGCTCAGGCTCTTTGGCAGCCCCAGCCATCTCCTGAGGTGGTTGCTAACCCTCCTCTCTAAGGTTTCGACTGTCGAGATCGAAACTGCATAGACGAGGAAGGACCACAGGATTCTGGGAAGAATGCCCTGCTGATCCCAATATATCACAGGGACATCCATCCCACCATTGGTGGTATCTACATGAGACACCGTCTCTTTCTCTTTCCAATATTTTTATTAATTTATATGTATAAGAATACAGAGTACAGGGAGAAGAATATATATGTCAATATATTAAACTAAATCGCATATAAAGACTCCTTACCCTATATTCGTACAAGTCAATTAGTTCATAACATTGAAAAATAATAATGTTATTATATTAAAAAAATCTAACCCACTACCAAGACCAAAGCTGATTAGTAGAAAAAAAGAAAAAAGATTGTTAGTCATTATCTGTGCTTTAACAGCAAATCAAAAGTTTTGAAAATAATTCAGAAAAGGTCCCCACAATGTTTGAAAGTCTTGATTAGATTCGAAGATTGAATATCGAATCTTCTCTAAATTTGAACATGACATCACATCATGTAACCATTAGGCATGAATAGGAGGGGCCACATCTTTCCATTTAAGCAAAAGTGTCCTCCTGGCCGTAAGAGACATAAAAGCCAAAATGTACAAATCAGATGGCTCCAAAATAATATCCTTTCCTCCAACAATACCAAATAAAGCAGTCAAAGGATTAGGCTTGAAATTTACTTTAAAAAGTATTGAAAAGATTTGAAATACTTCTTTCCAATATTTTTCAAGACTCGGACATGTCCAAAACATATGAAAGAGTGAAGCTTCTCCATTATTACATTTATCACAATACGGAGATACATCTAAATAAAAACGAGACAACTTATCCTTAGTCATATGGGCCCTATGGACCACTTTAAATTGAAGGAGAGAGTGATGGACATATAACGATGAAGTGTTGACCAATTCAAAAATTTGATTCCAAGTTTCCTCAGAAATTGAAGTCTGTAAATCTTGTTCCCAAAGATTTTTAATTTTATCTAAAGGAACACTTCTCATTCCCAACAGCATATTATAAATATTAGATATAGATCCATTATAAAAAGGTTTCATATTAAAGATTACATCTAGTAGATTCTTATCTGGACTTTTAGGAAATGTACTTATTTGAGACCGTAAAAAATCTCTTGTTTGTACATATTGAAAAAAAAGCTTTTTGGGTAAACTATACTTAGTTGACAATTGTTCAAACGAGAAAAGACTTCCCTCTACAAACAAGTCCTGAAAGCATTTAATACCTAATCTATCCCATTCTTTAAAAGCCACATCAATCATAGGGAGTTTAAAAAAATAATTAGAAAAAATGGGACTCGAAAGAAAAAAACTCAATAAGCCAAAATATTTTCAGAATTGTATCCAAACCCTCATAGTGTGTTTAACTACTAGATTATCCGTGAACTTATTCAAAGACAAAGGAAGTGAGGATCCAAGAAGAGAAATGATAGAGAATTTATTAACAGAATTAGCTTCTAAAAAAATCCACATAGGGCAATCCTCACGGTTTATATAATATAACCAAAATGTAAGATTTCTTTTATTAACTGCCCAATAATGAAATCTAAAGTTTGGTAAGGCTAATCCTCCATTCTTTTTATCTTTCTGAAGATGAATTTTATTTAATTTAGAACACTTATTCTTCAATATATAAGAAGATATAATAGAGTAAAGAGAATCAAAAAAGGATTTAGGAATGAAAACCAGCAATGCCTGTAAAAGATATATAAATTTAGGTAATATATTCATTTTGATAGAGTTAATTCGACCGATTAACAATAACGAAAGAGGCGACCAATTTGATAGTATGCTTTTTACATGATTCAAAAGAGTAAGAAAATTTTCTTTAAATAGACACTAATCACGGGACAACTTGCAAAGACCAAAGACAGTAAGTCTTTGGACTGTGGAAGGAAACTGGAGGACCTGGGAAAACCACGCATTCCACGTGGTTGTACAGAGATGCCTTACAGAACGCCCTGTACTATAATAGCATTTCACTAAACGCTATGTTACCATCACCTCTTCAACCAACCAACTTGCACAACTCTAACCACTACCTAAGTACAGCATCACTATCACCACTTTTTCACTGTGCACTACGAAGTTTTTTTTGTTTTTTTTCTAATCGTGTTGTTTCTCATTAAAAACTGTATAATTCATGGATTTTTTCTGAAAGCTGCATATCTGAC
Organism: Mobula birostris; assembly: GCF_030028105.1. Lineage (NCBI taxonomy): Eukaryota > Metazoa > Chordata > Chondrichthyes > Myliobatiformes > Myliobatidae > Mobula > Mobula birostris. The sequence continues at coordinate 53,578,581 of NC_092383.1, read as the reverse complement.
ATCTGTGCCTGAGATGCTGCTGAAAGTAAGTTTTTCGTTGCACCTGTGCACACATATACTTGTGCAATGACAATAAACTTGACTTTGACTTCGAGAATGCATTTCCCTTTTTGCTTAACTAAACATTTTATGAGAATGTATCTCTTTCTTATATCAAATGAAATGTACTAACAAGCTAAACATTTGACTTAAGTACAGCGCCCTCTGAAAAAAATCATTTTCTGGGACATTGTATATAAATTGCGGGCTTCAGGGAGCCACTATTAATTTGCGGGAGACTCCCGGACCTTCCGGGAGAGGTGAGATGTCTGTATCCTTTTAAAGCAATTTTCCTCACTAAGGCTATTTTGTTGTTGATACCATTAACTGGTTTCAGATCTAAGACCCAAGTTTACAAGTGCTGTGTTGTGGTATCCAAACAACAACCCGATAACCTGGAACCAGAAGAATGACAATAGCACCAGTTTACATGTCCGTTCTGCAGAGACTACTTCCTGTTAAATGTATTACATTAATGGCAATTTTCTGTTGTTTGCTTGACTACAGGCTCTTTAAGTACATATCCATAGCAACTCAAAAATGTTTCTATTTCAACACTGAGGAAAATGGACAGGAAAGAAAGAAAAATCAAAAATATAAAAGGATAGGAAATAAATATTTAGTGATGTAGATATTTTAAAATGTATTCGACTAAACACATGGGGAAAGGAAAATCAAAGTTGCAAAGCATGAAGTATTCAATGAAGAAAAAAATAGCTGCAGCGAAAAGAAAAGTTAAAAAATCAAAAATGCAAATAAAATGCACATAACATTTCTTGAATACAATCCCTTGTCAACTCTAATTGAATTTTAGAAGCTGTTAATAACAATTCATGTCTTCAAACTCAAGGCCACTGGCAAAGGGCAGTTCTGTGGTTATAAATCTCAGTAACATAACAAGGAAACATAGGCTACACAGTCTGTGGGGGAGGAGGAGGAAAAGAATACAACAGTTCATCACTTTTTTCCTGATCTGTGAGACGTTTTTAGTCTGCATTTATCTCCCAGTTGAAGCTTTTCTCAAGTTTTGTTCAGTAACTGTTGTCATGAAGAACCCTAGGATGTTTTACAACTTCGTTGCTCTGTTGTGTTCATTGCATACCTACTGAAGTGCCTGAGATTACCTGGCAGCTCCTGCCTCTCACTTCACACTGATTAAGTGGATACTTCAAGGAATTTGCATTCATTTTAGCTTGTTTCTGGTGCAGTGCTTTTTGTAAAATCTTAGTTGCCTCTTGACAGGCTGTTCAATGACATCAGGCGCAGTGCCACCTCGCAACAGATAATTTTGGGATGATATCAAGATTCAACCAATCACCTATTTTCTCATCCTAAACTTATTATGTAACATGGGCAGAAAGGGGAAGAAATATAGAATGTAACCAAAGCTGAAAAAGATGAAAGCAGATCTTGGGCAAATGAAGCATTACCATAATGGAAACGTATGTAAAGGATGGAAAGTTATTGAATGGTTTATTGTATATAATTTTATTTTTGAATAAAGTATATTTTGAAATTAAAAAAAACATTATCAACTTGATGGTCTACCAGCACATGGAGATGTCCGTGGGAGAATGCTGCCAACTGGCACATTCCCGGCTGCAGGAGTACGTGCTGAGGGACGCAGTGAAACTCGGTGCAGCCACCGCAAGGGCCCGGTGGGGAAGGATCACGGTATAGGGTTCTTCTCCCGCGGGAGTGGGAGGGGTCGGGTGGTCGGGAGTATACCCCTCAGAAATGGTGTGGAAAGATGAAATAACAGAGTGCCACGTGGGTGGCTAAAAGTGTGGAAATGCATAGAATGTATTGGAAATGTCTATAAAGGATTGACAGTCATTGAATGGTTTACTGTACATAATTTTATTTTTGAATGAAGTATATTTTGTTAAAAAAATTCTCCTAAAAAATATCTTCCATCAACCTTCCTCCAGTTTCTGGCACTCAACTGGGGCAACTTTATCACTTGTCTTTGGATATGGGAGGAGACCAGAACACGCCAGGTAAACCCACTAGGAATCATGTACAATCTTCACACAAATGGCACCAAAGGTGAGGATGGAGTAGTTGCTTCAAGATCCTGAAATGCCTTGTGGGATCACTTGCAATACGCACACAGAATGCAGTTCAGGGAGGCAGCCAAGGGACAGGGCTCATTAAATAAAGATATTGCAACGCTAAAATTTCTGCATTTTGGATCACTTCTATAGGATGTTTGCTGGCTTGATCCAATCTTCACACTGCTCACTGGCTTTACTATAAGTAGGAATGTTTCCAGTGGCAGATCCATAATAATAAACATCAAATATTTACTCCAGTAAAGCTCCAAGAGATGGCTAACAGAGCAAAGGCTGCTAGCCAGGAACAAAGGGGAGGGGAAACATTATATTTGATGCTGAAATAGAGACATACTCTCAAACCATGATAAATGCACATCAGCTATCTTTAAGATTTGATAATTTGAGTGCTCTAGTGTTGGCAGCTTGTGAGCTTTAACGATTTAATAGACTGAAGCTGCGAAAACAATTGTTTTCCATTTTGTAGACTATAAAGCTGTTTTGATACCTCATCCAATTAATAACCACCTTACTAGGATTTCCCATCAGTCACACTATAATGAATACTGCTGGGTGAAGTGTGCAGAGGTCACCACTCCACTTGAAAGGTCACACCTGTCTGACATACGTAAACACACTGAATCAAAGCAACATGACAACTTCCAACCTGACTGTGTGCCCTATGCATGCTGTCATGTAAAAGGATGCATTCAACACAGTTGGTTTGCAAGTAAGTTACATACTGGCATACCAACTTAACGTCCACCCACTGTAAACACAAAATACTCAGACCCTGCAGCTTGCAACAATGTTAAGGATCAGAATCAGAATCAGGTTTATTTTAAACGTGTAGGCAAGTGACTGGCTTTGTTATTTAATTCCAATACATTTAAAGCTATGATGGGTTCTCCAGACCAATGGGAAATTGTTAATAACTTATGATGGATAACTCAACAGCTTTTAGTCTTCTCTTTCCTGCTAAATCATTACGGTTTCTGATACAAGTGTCCTGTCGAATACAGCCTTTTAAACCACAGCAGCAGTAAGATCTAACATTAGTTCATAACAAGCATCATTTTATGTGTTTTAATTATCAAGCATCAATTAAGAAGGCAATGGCAGATTTGCCTCTGAAAACGTTGAGATTGTCTCACGACAATATAGAGAAATAAGAAATCAAGAGGAGGCTATTTAGCTCCTCAAGCCTGGCTCACTGTTTCTGTAATCTGTCTATAGAAACCCCTTTGCTAATTTTCTTCTATTGTTTTGATTATTAAAAATGAACCAACTAAAATTGAACATCGACAATTATGTGGCATTAATTGTCCAGAACAAGGGGCCACAGTTTGAGGATAAAGGGGAAGCCTTTTAGGACCGAGATTAGGAAAAACTTCTTCACACAGAGAGTGGTGAATCTGTGGAATTCTCTGCCACAGGAAACAGTTGAGGCCAGTTCATTGGCTATATTTAAGAGGGAGTTAGATATGGCCCTTGTGGCGACGGGGATCAGGGGGTATGGAGGGAAGGCTGGGGCGGGGTTCTGAGTTGGATGATCAGCCATGATCATAATAAATGGCGGTGCAGGCTCAAAGGGCCGAATGGCCTACTCCTGCACCTATTTTCTATGTTTCTATGAATCATTTCCTATCTCTACCACCCCCTACATGGTCTCACAACTTCCCTGTGTTTTTTTACTCATTTCTGACCAGATGGAGGTGTGTAGGGTGTCCAGGGAACGGTGGCATCTCTGGTGAAGGGGCTTGTCATGCCCATTCTGGGGCAGCTCACTCACCTTTGGTCCCCACCGGACATTCAGGACAAAAATAGCTGTTTACATGTTTCAAGAGGCAGACTAAACCTGTGGGGGCAGTCGGCTGGCCTCATACCCTGGTGAGATAGGGACATGCCTGCCTTAGCATGCAAAGCCAGATCCAAGGCTTCGTGGAGACCAAAGGGCACGGAAGTAGTCATGGTCATCTACTGCAACCAAGGAAGACTACAGATATGATGACCACTCGTACCACTGGACCTGAACTTCTGAGGTTGAGAGAGTGGAACTGCCCAGTGCAAAGGCTTTTCCATTTTAAAAACTGCTGCTTGGGTCTCTTCATTCTGTCATCGTTAGATATGGCAGACAACCAATCTGCTCTAACAAACAGAACCACTCCTTTTTTCCTGCAGGATTTCTCCTAGCATTTACAGCCACTTAGTTCTGAGGGAGAAGCTATGTGGCAATATTCAGATTCCAGCCTGGGACATTTTGGCTCTATTTAACAGCAAGTTGCACCCAAATTTTCCCAAGCAGGTAGAAAATTAGTGCTTAAAATAATGTTGTTTTGAGCCTTCAATGTTATTAAAATCTATTTTTCCTGATAATGGTAGAAAGTCTCATTGGAAACAAATTCTGGGCTTTGACATCATGTGGGTGCCCTGAATGCCAGTAAAACAGCTGCAAGCAATTTAACCTTTGCACAAAAACTCCTTTTCAATTACTGACTTTACCCACTGAGACACGTGTAAAATTTGTCAATGCTGCATCAAAGTAAAATATGTCACGGAGTCATTCAGCATGGAAACAGGTCATTTGGCCCAACGTGTCCACACCGACCGAGTGATCACCCATCCATGTTGATGCCACCTCTCAGCATTCTCACCATGGCTATTGATCCAAGTACTCATCTAGACATGCCACAACTCTGCTGTCACCACTCTCTCAGGCAGTGCATTCTAAGAATTCACCACTCCCCGGATGACAAAGGGCCCCTCAGATGCCATCTAAAACTTTTCAAATACTATATCCTCTAGTTTTACCCACCTCCAATGTCGGGAACGACTTCTTATTATCTGTACTTCCCATGATTTTATATACCTCAATCATGTCCACGCTAAACTTGCTCTGGAGAAAATAGGCCTAGTGCTGCCATAACTGAAATGCTTCACCCAAGGCAACATCCTGGTGAACCTCCTCTGCATCCTGTCCAGAACTATGCCCACATTTCTTGGTAGTAATCTTCATAATATGCAGTGTGCAACAATAGTGTTTTATTAAAAAGCATTTCAAAATTTGCCCAGCAAATTAAAGACCAAGTACATTTCTAAGGGTAAAATGGTACAATGCAGAATTGAGTTACTTATTTAACCAAGAATTATTTATTTAGTTGTCAAGGGAGGACTAAGATGTTTAGGGACAAATCTAACTTGGCTAGGTACAGCCCAGTCAGTCTTCTCTCAGCCAAAAGTGAGAGAAGGTGTTGCGGATAGTGCTGTTACGCAGTGCTTACTGACAAAGTTCGGATCAAAAAGTTGATTCCAGAGGTGAAGTGGGAATGACTGGCTTTGACAACAAGACCATAATACATTGGAGCAGAATTAGGCCATTCTGCCCATCGAGTCGGCTCTCAGCCCCATCCCTCTCAGCCCCGTTCTCCTACCTTTGACACCTGTAGTAATTAAGAACTTATCAATCTGTGCTTTAAATATACCCAATGATTTGGCATCCACAGCCGTCTGTAGCAATGAGTTCAACAGGTTCACCATCCTCTGACTAAACCAGGCAGCATTTAAGTTAGGATGGCAACCACAAGCCCTGTATAACTAAAGCCACTGGATATCAGAGGGAAAACATTGTGACGGATGGAGTCATAGCTGGGTGATGGGTGATGTCTAATGAGGTCCGTTATCCTGACTCCACAACGACATACCCGTATTCCTCTCAGAAGTGTCCCAGGCTCAACCACTTCAAGCAGCTTCATCAATAATATTCCTTCCATTGCTTTGTCAGATATGGGGATGGATGCAAGTGTTCAAATTCCATTTGCAGTGCTCAGCAAATGAAGCTGGCAACACCTGGAGACAATGGGGAGTAAATCAACTTCTGGCACAGGCTGAAGAGTGGCAAGTAACAATTATCCCCCAGAAGCCCAGACAATGACCATCTCCAACAGGAATGACTCGAACCACCTACCTTTGACATTCAGTGGCAAAACTATCTCTGAATCCCCCACTATCAACATCCTGTCAGACGCCACACCACTGAACAGAAACTCAACTGGGTAAAGAATACAGCTGCAAAAGCAGGTCATTCCATGATAAATGACCCACCTTGTGACACACAAAGCCATTCCACGTTAGTTGGATGAATGAGACCAACTCTAACGCCACTGGAAGTACTCCATACCACACTGCCTGATCATTACACTATCCCACTCAGGGCCAGGGTCAGTATCAGGTTTGTTATCACCAGCATATGGCAGTACAATGCAATACATAATAATAGAGGAAATATGAATTAAAGTAAGTATACATATTAAATAGTTAAATTAAATAAGTAGTGCAAAAATTTAAAAAAATAATGAGGTAGTGTTCGTAGGTTCAATGTCCATTCAGAAATTGGATGGCAGAGGGGAAGAAGCTGTTCCCTGAATCATTGCATGTGTGCCATCAGACTCCTGTACTTCATCCCTGATGGTAGCAATGAGAACAGGATATAAACTGGGTGATGCGGGTCCTTAATGATGGACGCCGCATTTTTGAGGCATCGCTCCTTGAAGATGTCCTGGATACCACGGAGGCTGGTGCCCATGATGGAGCTGACTGAGTTTACAACTCTCTGCAGCTCATTTCGATGCAGTGCTGCAACCACCCCCTGCCCCCCCATACTAGACAGTGATATAGCCAGTCAGAAATCTGTAGAAATTCACGAGTGTCTTTGGTAATGCACTAAATCTCCTCAAATTCCTAATGAAATATAGCCACTGTCGTGCCTTCGTTATAGCTGCATCGATATGCTGGGTCCATGCTAGATCCTCAGAGGTACTGACACCCAGGACTCTAAATATGCATTCCCCCCTTCACCAGTGCACATTGTCTCCCATCTGAAAATGTACCACAATAATTTCTGTACAATTACTGACTTCAATTCTCATTGAGCCACGTGTAAAATTGGTCAATTCTGCATCAAAGCAAAATACAACGTCCTGGGTCATGCAGTTTGGAAACACGTCACTTGACCCATCACTGATCAGTGGACAAAAGCCCATATTAAGTCTGCCTCTCAGCCCTCGGACGATAGTTCTTGGTTCAAGTACCATCTGCAAAAATACCACTTCCTAGGCTACTCTGACAGCATCTCCCCAACCAGAGGCCTCTTCCATTAAAAAACACCAGAGCAGCAGATGCATGAGAAGACTAGCCAGTAACGCACCATCCCGACTTGGAAGCACAATGCCACTCCTTCATTATCCCTCCATGTAACTCCTGAACTATCTGCTGTGCATGTCCTTTTACCAGAGGTCATGAAGGTAGTTAACCACCTACCTTGTCAGTAAATGTTGGTCTTACCAGTGACAGCCTCAGTAATTAACAAACAACACAAAACCTTGAAACCTGAAATTGACAAGGAGCCAAAAGATAGAGCAAAATAGCAACAAATGTAAATTCCTGTCAAATTTAAGATCAAGTTTGCTGGAATTCAGGTTTTTTCACCATTTGTAATTTTGACATTGCAATGGAATTGCATGTGGAAAATGAGCTATTTGATCATGTTCAGGTATCTAAAGGGAAGACACTGCAAAGTTAGCTCTCTGAGAACAACCAGTGCTTCCAATCCAGTCTGCAAAACCAAATTGTCTCTGGTTGTAGATAGGAAGTCAATGGCCCTGTCCTACATCACTGAATGATGACAGAATACCAAAGTAGCTAATCCCTGGAGAACTGACTGAGGACAAACAGTCATGTGGTGAACAGAAAAAGAGGTTCAAAGACTCTCTTAGGACATCCCTGAAGAGCTTCAACATTGACACATAACACTGGATTGTCCTATTTAGAGTACCCATATGAAAAGCAATGCTTACTCATGCAAAGATCCAGAATGGAGGAAGCAAAGGGGAGAAGAGAGAATCTGAAGCAGCAGGAACAACTGATGCCACATCATCCCTACACTTCAGTCAACTGTGTAAAACGAGCCCAGATCGGTTCAATCAGCCATCCCCATACACATCACAACACTGTAGACTAGATGTCATGGTCTTACTTGAGAAGGAATGATGAATATCCACAACTGAGTATTCACTGTCCTTTCTTTCTGACATGTGGCGCGTGGCCAAGTGGTTAAGGCATTGGACTGGCAACCTGAAGGCCGTGAGTTCGAGCCTCAGCCGAGGCGGCATGTCGTGTCCTTGAGCAAGGCACTTAACCACACACTGCTCCAGCCCACCCAGCTGAAAATGGGTACCGGCAAAAGTGCTGGGGGTTAACCTCGTGATAGACTGGCGTCCTATCCGGGGGGGGGTGGGGGGAAGTCTTGTACTCTCAGTCGCTTCATGCCATGGAAACCGGCATAAGCACTGGCCTGATAAGCCTATGAGGCTCGGGACAGACTTTAATTTTTTTAAATTAATTTTTCTTGCCGACGGTTTCACCGAATGATTTCATCAGTATCAGTCTTTGGGTGGTGTGCACACAAGTGCTGGACCACAGAATGAGTATCACAGAAGGAATGTATACAGTTTTTGCTAGATCATCAGAATGTTTGCACCCACATAAACAACTAAGAAGAGTGGAATTAGAAAGATCAAATCTTGAGATCAGTTAGATAATTTAGTCATCCATGTGGCAAATTACATTCTTCTTCAGAATCACATTCTGCTCAGACAGAGATGGATCTATACAAGAAAGAAAAGCAGGCAAAAATAATACAATAGTTTTTAAAACATTTGGTTACACATGGTTCTACAGTGAGGTGATTAAAAAGCAATTCAATGCAGATGATGTGTGTTATTCAATAGAGTTGTCTGGTACTATTGCAACCATCCAACTGATTATACCTCTAACAGATTCTGAATAAGATATAAAAATAATTATCAACTGTGGTAAAGAAGCTTACTTTAAATAACATCTCCATCTGGCTGATTGAAAAGACGGCTTCATCTTTATGATTAGCTGCTTACCAGAGTTCTTTGTCTTGCAAAATTTAATGGTGGTTGGCAGACTAACATAAGGTGCATTACCAGCACCTACTGAGTTGGAGTGTAGAGCTAAGAGACAGGTGTATATCCACTAACCGCGCCCCCAATAAACTCAAATAGTATCAAAAAAGTAAAAAAATCTAAGCTTTTCAGAAAGTCAAATATACACTATATAAACATTGTGACATTAACAAACTTCCCAGGTTAAACTCTGTCTGTCAAGAAGATCTCAATTTAGTGATTAGATGTTTCCTTTGCACCTCATAGGAACTGCATTCAAACAATATATAAAACAATATTCAAACAATATATATCCTGCACTGTTTCCTCACAAGTTCCCTCCCTACAAATGCCCGTATCACACTTATTACATCTGAAGAAGGAATTATTCAACCTAGTATGTCCAATACTAAACATGTATATCCATCTCCCAGTTGTGTTCCCACCATCATCTGAATTTTATATAAATGCAGTCCTTTCTTTTCTTTATCCCAACTTTTTTGCCACAGTGATCGAATAGACTCTTTAATTATAGCTTTCACCTCCTTTTTATGCAAAGGCACAACTACATTAACATCCTTAATTTTAAGTGATTGGCTAGAATGTCTGCCAGCTCGGTCCTTTCAGCCCCAACATGGGCAGGAACTCAGGCTGAACAGCATCTATTGAGTTCCTCCAGCAAAATGTCACGGCCTCCTTCTGAAACCTGGATGAAGAAGGTTCTACATGTCCCTTCCTTGGTCAGATGATGTTCTCCTTTATTAACCCACATGTGATCAGACAAATTACAATGTTTAAAAGATATCATCGATAAGAAGGGTTTATAGGAAATGGAACAGTATAGAAGAGTACATAGTATGGGTGATCTGGGATGAAGGGTTTAGAGGAAATGGAACAGTATAGAAGAGTACATAGCATGGGTGATCTGGGTGAAGGACCGGCTTCCATGCTGCATAACTCTATGAGTCTATGAACCTATGAATATGGAAACAATGCACTTTTTTGTAGGATTTCTTCCGGCTGTTTAATTTTGAGGATGAAATTGACCTGGATGTCTAGTTCTCTTGAGGTTTGTTTGCTACTTGGGAATTCTGTCTGCAACCTCTGAAAAGTGCATGTAGCAGCTGACACAAGTGCAGGCACTGATCTCACAGTGGAAGTCAGGGTCATTATCTCTCAGGAACCTTGGCTCAGGGTGCTTACTGGCCATTTCTTTGACATATGCCACCACTCACAGCTGCATTGCAAAAATAAAAAATACATCTGGAGCAATAACCAATCTGCTGGAGTCAAGGACTCAGCCGATCGAGCAGCATCTGTTGTGGGGGGGGGGGGGTTTCCAGGTCAAAATCCTGAATCAAGGCTACATCTTCAAAAATCTCTCTATCAACAAAATGGGGAAGCTTCAATTGTAATAAAAGCTCCTTATGGATTCTCACCTGCCAAAGCTTTTGCAAAAGGCACTACGTTTCCTTTCTTCTTCCTGGAGGACTCTGCCATTCCTCTCAGTATAACTCACAGTGGTTACCTGCAGCAACACTCCCTGACAGCTGATCATCTATTGGCAATGCCGTGGTACGATGCCCCAGTGATTGTTTACTACGATCAATGTCGTAAAGGTGTTACAAGCCTGGGAAATTATTGGACTCTTGATGCCTTTTGTTCTTGAAGCAGAATATAATTAAACAAGGGAGCCTGCACGGACAAACTACATTATTATTTTAAAGAGCTTTTTGAAACAGATTTATGGATATTGATAATCCCTTTTTAATGCTGTGACACAGATGAATTCCAACAAAAATCTCCACAAATATGCAGCAAGACTGCCACTCTGAAAACTGACTACAGGCCTTCAATTCCGCATGGTCTTCCACAAGGCTTTAACCTCAGGCTCTACGTTCCTTGAAGCATCCTACACCAAGGCTTGGTCCTCTTTGCTTTCCCATCAACAGTCTATTCCTAGGAGATCCTATTTCTCTGTCATTGGCTTTGCTGCTTTCAAAAGTCACCTTTTTCTTTATAATCATTTCCCATTTTCTGCTGCCTCCTATCTATTCATTGTTTTCACTCTGAAAAAGTGGACGATTTTACATTTTCCTATATTATAGTCAATCTGCAACTTTTGCCCACTCATTAAACATAACCATATCCCTCTGCAGGCTCTTGTTTCCTTTTCATAACTTGCTGACCCTCTTATTTGTTTTTCATACAGCACACTTGCTGCCCTTGTCCAATATCGATTGCAAACCATTGAGCTGCCAGCACCACTCCTTGTCATACTGCACCAGTTGCTGATTGCTAATCTCAAAACAAGGCATTTATCCTGATTCTCTGTTTAATTTGGTGTTGGAATGAATTATTCTAGTTCACCCAAAGGCATTAACTAGTTTGCCTTAAGGAAATGAAATGCATCACTTTGGGATCACAGCAAGGTTACAGAAGAGAAGGAACCACTCAAACTGTAAAGTCTCCTTTATCTCTACGCTAGTACAGTAGAGCTGGTCCCGCTCACCCATCCTGTCCCATAGCCTTGTACATTTTTTCCTTCCAAGCACTTATCCAGTTCCCCTGTTAATGAAATGGCTGAATCCATCAGGAAGTGCCCTGTGCATTTGATGGTTTGTTTTCATTTAGAGACAAAGCAAAGTAAGTAGCAGGCCCTTCTGCCCAATGAGCCCCTGCTGCCTGATTACACACATGACCAATTAACCTACTAACCCATATATCTTTGGAATGTGGGAAGAAACCAGAGCACTCGAAGGAAACCCACGTGGTCATGCGGAAAATGTACAAACTCCTTACAGACAGCAGCAGGAATTGAGCCCGGCTGCTGTGCTACCATGGTGCCCAACAGGCTCTAGCTATTCAATGCATAAAAATGTAGTGTTATATCACTTATAGCTCTTTCATTCTACACTCTCTGCTTGTTACAAGTTAATCTTCCAGCACTTAATAATTTTAAATACTTCATCAGCCTCCTGTGTTCCAAGGAGAAAATCTCTGGTTTCCAATTTATCTAGGCCAGATCTATTCTCATCTCATTAAAGCTGACCCTTTTCCAGCTGTCTATTTTTTTTTTCTCTCCTTAGCTATACTAAACATTTTGCTATTATGATTAGTATTCCCTACACATTTTCCTGTAAACATCTGTTCTACTGGGCTCACCTCATTCCACAGCATCAAGTCCAGCAGCATTTCATTCCTGGATACATACCGGTTGTGGAGGTGTTCCTGAACATACTTCCAAAAGCCCGTTCCTTTTCTACCTCCCATATCATTGTTATCCCAATCTTTTTCGAAGTCCCATCATTGATATACAATTTCTCAGATGTATATGAAGCCAAATTCTCACATATTAAGCAATCTGGAGTGAAGTCATTCATAAACTGCATATGCAGTGGGACTATTGTGCCTGATAGTGGTCACTTCATTAAGTACACCTGCTCGATAATGCAGTCATATAATCAGCCATGCAGGTAGTAGCAACATAAGAGCATGCAGTCATGGTCAAGAGATTCAGTCATTATCCAGACCGAACATCAGAATGGGGAAGACATATGATCTAAGTGACTTGGACCATGGAATGTTTGTTGGTGTCAGACGGAGTGATTTGAGTATCTCAGAAACTGCTGAGATCCTGGGGTTTTCACAAACTTCAGTCTCGAGAGTTTTTCAGAGAATGGTGTGGAAAAACATCCAGTAAGTGGCAGTTCTGCAGACAAAAATGCCTTGTAATGAGAGAGGTCAGAGGAGAATGGCCAGACTGATTCAAGCTGACAGAAAGGCGACAGTAACTCAAATAACCACGTGTTACAACAACGGTGTGCAGAAGAGCATCTCTGAACACACAACACATCGAAACTTGAAGTGGATGGGCTAAGGCAATAGAAAACCACACCCGGTCCCACTCCTCTATCTAATAAAGTGGCCACTGAGTGTATTTTGGTACCGAATAAATACATTCTGTTTAAAAAAATTATTTCATGTATTTCTCTCGGGTATTCACTGTCCTTCATCAATTATTAAGGAATTTAAAACTGTAATTATACAATCTATCATCCATTTTTACAGCAACTCATTATGATCATTAAAACTGACTAAGACTGTAATGACATTGAATTCTTTATAGATTCAGGTCAATGGAATTATAATGTGTTTCTTGTAGTCTCGGTGGTCAGATAGCTGTTTGGATGCTTGCAAAGCAGCCTCGGCAACGTTCAGTTTGAAGGTGTGGCAACAGTATCTGTAATACTAACTGTTGATTCTCAAAGAAAACCTCTACTCAAGTGTGGAGAAATGTTTAGACTATATCATAGCTATCTGCAATTTACAGATAATAATAAGCTTTTAAAGCTACCAAGTTAAAAATAGATTCTTCAGCAATGTGGAGCTAGTTAAGGCAGTACAGTACAGTATCTCAAATAAGCTGAAGTGAAAAGCTTTATTTAGAAATTCACTCAGAATTGATAAAGGATATTTTATTAGTCATTTTTCTTCAGCATGTTAAGCTGTGGGGAAAATGGATCAAAACTGTATTAAATTTCATTGTGTCTACTTTATTAATCTTACTTAATAGTTATTTTTCAATCTCTTAATGTACTGGACTATGTCATTCTCTCCACACTAAAACTGACTTAGATTTTGTTCTAGTTGTATTTTACTGGAGAAATAGTGTACAGCTTATGTTGAATTTCTGATTTCTTGTGACTGCTGCCTATCTGGGGCTCTAAGCCTGTGATGCTGCTACAGCAAGCTTTTCTTTGCTCCTGTGCACACATGTACTCGTACAAACGTACAAATGGCAATACACTCCACCTTGACATTTATGATGGAAGTCAACTATGTATAATCCCATTCACTAAATATTTTAACAGTCTTTGTTGGCCCTTTCCAACAACTGATAACTTCTGTTACAATTATTTTTCTTCCGTTTGTTTTTTTTCTTGCATGATCTAGACTGGAATTATCTCTGAATGTCATTATGATTCAATTTACACCATATTATTTGGAATTAAGAATTGTGCTAAGGGAAAGTGATCAATTAACGGGGATCCAACATCTGAGATCCGTTTCACTCTTACTGAGTATGATATATATGGAAACTTGCACATGGAGCATTCTCTGATCCAATCATTCCACATGCAGGGAGAGTACATTTTCACAATTATTTAAGTAACTCAATTGATCTGTCATATTAAGAATATTTTCAGCTATGTATAATCCCATTTGCTAAATATTTTAACTTGGAACGGGCTATTTACTTTGGTAGGTGCGAGTTGAATTCACTGGGCTATCTATCATTTAAATGAACAATCCCTCTTTACATGTGACTCTGCAGGATTGTATCTCATTGAGATGTGAATCAGTAGGCAGATAAATAGAGATTACAATGTGCAATACAAAATTCTCTTGCAGACTAAACAATGGAAGGTTTATTAAACACTTGGTGTTGGAGAAGGACACTTGGATTGTCGAATGATACAGTGTGGAAACAGGCCCGTTCATCCCTCAGAATCACCCATTCACCAACACAAATCAATGAATTGTGATGTGGGAGAAACCTAGGGCACCCAGAGGACACAGGCATCACCTCAGGGTGAATGTACAAGTGCCACAAGGTCAGGATTGTACCTGGGTCGCTGGAGCAATGAGATGGCAATGCTCCGCTAGCTGTACCACCCTCAGATTTTGAAAATCATTTCTAAATCTACGATGACTTTCAGAGAAGTATTGAAAATCAAAATGTGGAGGGAGTGTTCAGAAACTGTAAGTAATTTGAGGCTGTGTAGGAACTCTGCTCACTGAAAAAGGAAATAGCATGAATTAACAAATGGATGTTTTTCCTTCCTTAAGCAGGGGTCCTGAGAGTAACTATGATGGCTGAAGGTCCTCTTATGCAAGATGAACTAGCCCAGCATGGATGAGCTTCGCATCACACACAAAATACAGATTTTCTCTTGTTAATGATGAACTCTGCATCCTTCTATACTCAAAGACCCAGTCCCCCATCAACCAGTATATTTATGTCTTTTTAATCAGAGAAGCTTGGTGATTCCTACTAGTCTATGGCGGAGTCAGGAGGAATTGAAGGTAATTAACACCAGAGGGGAGAGCTGCACAAATGTAGGGCACCTATTCCATGAATACTCTGGAGAATTAACTGAGGAAATCCAACCTTCCCAACCTATTCTCCATGGCTTCCGAAATTCCTTTGTTTCATTTTCATTTTTCATTTTCCTCTACAAGACATAACAGCTGCTGGTTCCATTATTTCCTCCAGATCAACACCCACAATGTACGGATCAGTAATTAAACAGCTCCGGTTTAGCAGCACTGAATACTGTCAAGAATAAAAAAATTCTTCTGAGTTTTACACAGATGTTTGTCCGCGACACTATGGCAGAGCACATAAGGGAAACCAAGTAAATCCAGTGTCATCTCTGGGTCACGTGGGGGGAGGGGGCTGAGATCAGAGGAAGGTTGTGGTCAGGAACTTGGTAAAGAAATCTGGCATTGATCCACTAAGGGGGCTGACATTAAGGCGGAATGGTTTGTAAGCGGAGGTCGGTGGATCATGGGCGAGGAAGCTAGCGGGAGACTGGTGGTCAGAAGGAATAACTTCAGTAGATGGGGAGGATGGAAAGGAGACTCACGAGGCAGATTGATGTCCATTGAGGGTGGGTTAATGGGGTTCAGACTCGGCATTGGAATTTGTTGGATAAAGTTTGTAGCTGGGCGAGGTGTGAGGGTGTACAAAGAGCTTTAAATGGAAGAGAGTTAACACGGCTTCCTCAAATGCCTGTGGAGACTCCCACACTGTTGAGGTTCCGGAATTGTTTCATTGGCATCTAGTTGATATTGGTATGATAATACCAGCACAAGCTCATTTCTGGGAATACAATTTGTTTTTTTACAGTCCCGTATCAAGGTAATCAAAGTAGACAAACTGCATGATTCAGCTTTGATAGGGTACAGAATGATAACGAGGATAAAAGATTATTTAACAATATCACAAATTACAGACCTCAGATTGCGGAATGTCCTGATATAAACAGGCCACAACGGATGACTCAAGTTTAATGAGATAGCATTACTCATTGCCAGTCTCAAGCAACTTCAATCTTCCTTAAGACCGCATGACAGCTTAGTGTAGCTCTGCCCAGGGCGACAAGAAATTGCAGAGTTGTGAATTCAGCAAACGTAATTAAGGACCCCTTGCACCCTAGTATTACTCACTTTTCCTGTGGGGTAGAAGATATGAAAGCCTGACAGCAGGAAGCTCCAGAATCAGGATAGCTTCTACCCTACTCTTGACTTGAATGCTAAAAGAGGAATTTTGACCTCTCAGTCTACTTCGTCATGGTCTTTTCACCTTATTTGTCTACCTGTGGTGCATTTTCTCTGTCACTGCAACTCTGTATTCTTATTACTACCTTGATTTAATTCTGAATAGCATGATATCTCTGGGTGGCAGGCAAAACAAAAGTTTTTCACTGTACTTCAGTATATTTGACAATAATAACCAATACCAAACCCAAACGAGAATGGGCAACCTTTACCTACCTCCACAGTGTGTTAGTCCATACAATGTGTAACCCTTGTGGCAAAAGCATTCAAAGCTTCCAGGGGAGTTCACACAGATGTGATCACATGTTCTATCAAAGGAGCATTCATCAATATCTAGAAAGGAAAAGGGAAACGAATCAGACTACTGCACGTTATAAGTTTGACTTCAGCCATGAGGCAGATGGATGAAAGGAAAATGGAGGGCTATGTCGGAGGGAAAGATTAGATTGATCTTAGAGATGGTTAAAAGGTTGGCACAATGTCGTGGACCAAAGGCCTGCAAAGGCCTGATACAAGAATGGCCAGAGTCTGTGACAGCCTGCATACACAGGAATGAGAGAATGCCACAGACAGAATGAGTCTCGTGATTTACAAATAATCACATGTCTATAGCCACGTGTTATAGTCAGTTGTCATCACCGATTTAAAATGTTTAATCCACCAATTTCTCGTAGAGGAAGATATAAAACTTGGGACAGAATGCTGGAGCGAACGGAATGTGATGCACATTTAGAACCCGAGCCTTGTGTGTGTGAACGTGTGCAATGCTTACAACTGCCACAGCTCTTTCTTAACTGATAAGATAATATTTTAATGCAAGGTTGGATGCTGACCCAGTGGCAGTTAACTTACACCCATTTGCCTGTCACTTGTGACTGAACAAAGAGGGAAAACTGGGACCAAAGAGCAGCCCCTTTGGCATTATCATGGCCTTCAGAACACCATTGCATCATTAATGCAAAATGCAGTCACATATCTCAGATTCTTTACCATACAAAACTATGTCTCTCAAAATATTAATAGGAAGCATCAGAATAACTTTTCTTGCAGTTACTCCAGATTGACAAGGTGAACAGCAAATTCCACCTACTATAAAGACATCTTCAAATTAAGCATTATTCCTCTATGAGTTGTTTATTTTCAGAAATTGGTGAACAAGGGAGATGAGGCTGAGTACAGGGCTATGGTAGGAAACTTTCTCACATGGTGTGAGCAGAATTATCTGCAGCTTAATGAAAAAAAGACTAAGGAGCTGGTGGTAGACCTGAGGAGAGCTAAGGTGCCGGTGACCCCTGTTTCCATCCAGGGGGTCCGTGTGGACATGGTGGAGGATTACAAATACCTGGGGATATGAATTGTATACTGGGGATACACATATTAATTATAATCTACTGGAATTCAGGAACAAAGAAAAAGTTACCTCTCAGTCACTACAACTACATATTCCGCTTACAATCAATAAATACACAACATAAACTCATATTGATTGGGGAAAAGTATCCTCAAGTGCCAGCCTGGCTCAGTGTAAGCCACACTTTGATTTAGGTGGTTGTAAATTCGAGCTCTGCACTGTAGACTGAGCACATAACCCAAGTTGAAATTTATTACAATGCACTGCCAGAGGCATTGTCTTTCAAAAGAGATGTTAATCTTAGGTCTCGTCTGGCCTCTCTCATGAATGTAAAATGTCCTTCAGCACTACTTTGAAAAGCAGCAGGGGACATCCCCGGTGCTCTGTACATCATCATAAAACGGACATTCATTATAAATCCTAGTGCTGTTTGTGGACTTGCTGTGTACAAACTGGCTGCCACAGTTCCCTATAGTACAATGGTGACCATAATTAAATGGTCATTGGCACTAAAGCTCTTTGAAACATCCTGAAATGTAGTATATTAATTCTTGAATGTTGTTAATTTACTGAAATCAATGTCAGGACAAAGTGCTATGAAACTTCTATTAACCAATTAACTCCTTTTAAAGTTTCTTTCGAAACACTAATTTTTGTTCCTCGAGAAAGCAAACTAGTTCCAGATGTAGGTTGGGCTGTGATGTAAATAGGCCATTTAATCTGGTGCGTAGCTGCTAAACCCACAACACAGACAGTAAAGGATTCTCCTACATCTTGCCCAATATGTTTGTAGCAGTGGGAGTCAGCTGGTTGAATGGTGTTACACTCAATGTCAGCAAAACCCAGGATTTAATTGTGAATTTCAGGAAGGAAGAGTTGGAAGAACACACACCACTTCTCGTGGAGCAGTCGGAGGTGGAGGGAGTGAGCAGTTTCAAGTTCCTGTGTGTTGAACATCTCAGAGGAGCTGTCCTGGGCCTAACGCACTTGAATCAACCCACAAAGAAGGCAAACCGGCAAATGTGCTTCATTAGGAGTTTGAAGCGATTTAGTATGTCACCAAAGATGCTTGCAGGTTTCTTCAGAAGTATGGTGGAGATCATTCTGACTTGTTGTGTCGCAGCCTGGTGTGGAAGCAATGCACAGGACTATAAGATGCTGCAGGGGTTTGTAGCCTCAGCCACCTTCTTCTCGGGCACATCCCTCCCCACCATCGAGGAATCTTCAAGAGGCAGTGCTTCAAGAAGGTGGCATCCATCATTAAGATCTCTCACTATTCGGGACATGCCCTCTTCTTATTACCACCACCAGGGAGGTGGTACAGGAGCCTGAAGACACACAGGCTCCTCAGCATTTTAGGAACACCCTCCGCCATCAGATTTCTGAATGGACAATGAACCCACGTGCACTAACTCACTATTTTATTGTCTTTCTTGCTCTCTTTTTGCACTATTTATTTTATGGATATATGTTCCTTGTTGTAACTTCTAGTTTTTCTCATTATATATTACAATGTACTGCTGCAGCAAAACAATAAATTTCATGACATATGCCAGTGATATTAAAGCAGATTCCGATTCTGATCAGTGGTCACAGCATGAGGATACATCTGTGGTTAAAGGTAGCTGAGTGAATGTACAGCCACTGCAGTATGAGGTGTATTTCTTTCCCTGACAGCTCACAATAGAAGATTCACCACAACCTCATCCTGTCTGTTGGAGGCAGAGCTGTTTAGAATGTTCCTATCCACAAGTGATCACAGATTTCCCGACAAACACGTCTGTCAAGTTCCCCTCACGGCAAAATGAACAAATATTCAATCACTTTGTTTCATTTAACAGTCACTGAGAGTGTGAGCACGAGTGTGACTGTGAGAGTGTGAAACATAAATACTACTGAATGGACAAAATATAGTTCCAATAAACACAATCCTTTCCGTTTAGGGACCTTGCATTCAAATTCAGACCAAATGATATCCAGGTTTCTGGAAGATGAAGAAGTGGAACAGGAGTTAAACAATCTAGTCTGGGTGAATCAAGCTGAGCAGCACCTGTAACTTTGCATTAGGTATCTGTGCAACTCAGGAAGATGACAGGACAATTTCTACTGCACAAATAACTACTTCATTGAGGTAGGTATTGCTAGATCAGGAAATTAACTAATCAAATGACTATTTTGGAGCACTTTATTGTGATAATGGGCGGCATTAAATGCATATCTCTACCTCTTACTCCCAGTTAATTGAGATATCGGTTAATCGCGTATTTGGGACAACTCTTAAATAATAAAAACTAATTGAGAAAATAGCCCAGAATCCCTTTGATTATTTGGGACACTGTACCCCTTAATTGGGACAGGGGACTGTTGGCAAGCAGTTTCTATTTAGCATCAGTCTCGTGCACTTGTGTGGCCATTAGGCACTACACCACACTTATAGCAAACAGTTTTTAAATGGTGTCAGTTGTGTGTGTTTGTGTTCAAAAAGCAGAGATTTTCCTCACTCATAGTTTTTTAAAATATAATTTTTATTGAGTTTTCAAAGTGATTACACAGAAAGATAATGTCTACCCTCCCCCCTCCCCTTAACCCTTCCCCCCAATATCTACCCCTACCTGAAAAAAAAAGAAAGAAAAAAAAGGAAAAGAAAGAAGAACTGCCTGGATATTGGAAGCTTTCCACATGCTCCATGGGATTCAAAATAAATTTAGTATATTTATTTATTACTTTCCCCAAGGGACCAACATCCTTATCATAGGAGCAACTAAATATGCCATCCTATCTTTTGTAAATAAGGGCACCAAATATTCAAAAATGTATCATATTTATCTCTTAAATTATAAGTAATTTTTTCAAGTGGAATACAACTAGACATTTCATTGTTCCAACGATTCATACTTAATTACAAATCCGATTTCCAAGTAACTGCTATAACCTTCCTGGCTACTGCCAATGCAATTTTTATGAATTCTTTCTGATAATTATCCAGTTTAAGTTTCGGTTTTATCCCTTCAATATCACCTAATAGAAATAATACAGGGTTATGTTGAAGTTGAGTTCCAGTAACTTGTTCCAATAAGACTCTTAAATTTATCCAAAAAGGTTGAATTTTAGAACAAGACCAAGTACAATGTAAGAAAGTGCCAATTTCTTGATTACACCGAAAGCATTGATCAGATAAGTTTGAATTTAATCTATTTATTTTTTGCGGTGTAATATATAATTGGTGTAAAAAATTATATTGTACTAATCTAAGTCGAACGTTTATTGTGTTTGTCATACTGTCAAGACACAGTCTTGACCAATTTGTTTCATCAATATTAATACTCAGGTCCGTTTCTCATTTTTGCTTTGACTTGTGGATTTCTTGTTTAATTGTCTGTTTTTGAATCAAATTATACATACAAGAAATATTTTTTTTTATTTTTCCTTTTTGAATTAAAATTTCAATTTCATTGGGTTTTGGCAAAAACATTGTTTGACCCAGTTTGCCTTTTAAGTAAGCCCTTAATTGAAGGTAACAAAAGAAAGTGTTATTTGATATTTTATATTTATTCTTTAGTTGTTCAAATGACATCAATATACCTCGTTCATAACAGTCTCCTATAGATCTAATCCCTTTTTGGTACCAATCATATAAAAGTTGATTATCCATTGTAAAAGGAATAAGTCTGTTTTGGAACAAAGGTCTCCTTGCTAATAAAGATTTCTTTATTTCATTATCAACATTTATCTTATTCCATAGATCAATCAAATGTTTTAATATAGAAGATTCTTTCTTTTCCCGTATCCATTTAGATTCCCATTTATATATAAAATCTTCAGGTGTATTTTCTCCTATCTTATCTAATTCTATTCTAATCCATGACGGTTTTCGATCATCAAAGAAAGATGCAATAAATCTAAGTTGATTTGCTTTATAATAATTCTTAAAGTTTGGAAGTTGTAACCCTCCTAACTCAAATTACCATGTCAATTTTTCCAATGATATTCTTGACATCTTACCTTTCCAAAGAAATTTTCTCACACATTTATTTAACTCTTGAAAAAATTTCTGTGGCAATTGTATTGGTAATGTTTGAAACAAATACTGTAATCTAGGAAATATATTCATTTTTACAACATTGACTCTACCACTAATGTTATTGGTAGTATCATCCATTTGTCAAGATCTTCTTGAATTTTTTTCAATAGTGGTAAATAGTTAAGTTTATATAAATTCTTTACATCATTATCAAGTCTTATACCTAAATACTTTATCCCATTTACCGGCCATCTAAATTGGGTTGCTAATCGACATTGGCTATAGTCTCCTTTAGTAAGAGGTAAAATTTCACTCATAGTTGATGGGGAATAAACAGTAAGACAATTCAGAACTGTTTTTCTCACTGTGGTTTCAAGCATTCAGGCTTGGAGATGCAAGAAAGGGCCAGGAGGGAAAATGAATGATTTCATACTTCAACAGATTAGGACCTACAAAGAATTTGAAGGTGTTGACTATCATCTTGAATGTTACAATGAAAATAAAGATTTGGAGTTCGGAATTGTCAAAGGCTTGTATGAAGGAAGTTAATTAGCTACATTGATTTTGCTTATTTACAGTCAATCAAAAGAACATAGCAGCGTACACTGTGTGAATTCCTTCGTCAATAACTATTTGGTAGTAGTATTGGTAGTGTTCTAATTTGGCTGTATTTCATGTAAATACACAAGTTGCTACTCAGTTAAATGATAATTTGGCTTTTTAAACTATTTCTATGGCACTTCAGCTAATTGAGGCAGCCGCTTAATTGGGCCAAAATGAACTGCTCCCGATGTGTTCTAATTAAACAGAATCCACTGTATCTAAGTTAAAGATGGCGCCGGTAACTGGTGACTTTGCGCAAGCTGTCCCAAGCAAACTGCCCTCTCCACTATTCTATACCTGAGAAACCCTTCTAAACCTCTGATTTAGCAAGATCAAGATCAACAACACCCTGGCAAAGCTATTGACCCAGCTGGAGACCACCGCGCCAGAACTGCTTCTTAAACTCCGGACCGCACCTGGACCCGACCAGCAAGGCCCACCAGGTTCCGGAAGACCCTCGGTCTGCTACCGTGCTGGAGCATTTGGAGACACGGCCCACTACGACCAGCACCTCTCCGGAGCTGACGACCACGCAGAAGTGATGGTGGAGACCTCAAGGTGCCCCAGACGCTTCCCCGAAGTAACCACCCCCGACTGTGCCATCCGACCGGAGGGATTTTTGATCCATCGGATGGACCGCACGGCGTTTTCAGCCAAGACGAGGGGAGGTGGTGTCTGCCCACTGATCAACACTGGGTGGTGCTCGGACACAGTGGCACTGACAAGCTCCTGCAGCCCGGACCTGGAACACCTGTCGGTGAAATGTCGTCCCTGCTATCTGCCATGGGAATTCACCTCGGTCATACTGACAGTGGTCTACATTTCCCCCCAGGTGGATGTGCAGAGTGTGCTCTGAACATACTGTATGCCAACATCAGTGAACTTGAGACCAGGTATCTGGAGGCTTTGCTCATTACAGCCGGGGACTTTAACCAGGCCAACCTCAGAAAGGCGCTGCCACAGTTATACCAACATGTCTCCTGCCCCACTAGAGGCCCGAATATACTTGACCACTGCTACACAGCAGTCAAGGATGCCTACTGTTCCGTCCCACAATCTCACTTCGGAACATCGGACCATCAGGCCGTACTCTTCCTCCCGGCTTACAAACAGAAACTGAAGCGGGAGGTCACGGTGTCAAAAGTAGTGTCGTGTTGGATGGAGGAAACGGATGAGGTCCTCCGTGACTGCTTTGAATCAGTGGACTGGTTAGTATTCAAGGACTCAGCAGCTAACCTCGATGAGTATGCCTCAGCTGTCACGGACTTTATTTGGAAATGCACGGAGGACTGTGTGTCTCGCAAGATGATCCGGGTATTCCCTAACCGGAAACCTTGGATGAATTATGAGGTTAAGTCCCTTTTAAAGGCTAGAGCTGTGGCTTTTAGGTGCGGGGATACCAGTCGCTACACAGAATCCAGGCATGAACTCCAGAAAACCATTAAGGGCGCCAAGAGGCAATATCGAGCCAACTTGGAAGCCCAGGCTAACCAAAGGGATGCCAGTAGGCTATGGCAGGGTCTAAATGAGATCACTGGGCGCAAAGAAAAGGCTGGGAATATCAATAACTGTGGCGCTTCTTTTCCTGAAGAACTTAATGTATTCTACGCAAGATTCGAACAGAAGAGGAGAGTCCCACTCCCTCCGGATGAACCGGACCTGGTGGCATCGAGATTCATCATCACCGAAGAGGACGTTAGAAGGGTCTTCCTGAAGATAAATCCAAGGAAGGCGATGGGCCCAGATGGTGTCCCGGACGGGTTCTCTGGGCCTGTGCAAGCGAGCTAGCTGGAGTGTTTGCTGACATCTTCAACTGCTCCTTGCTTCAGTCTAAGATCCCCTTGTGTTTTAAGAAGGCAACGATAATCCCAGTGCTGAAGAAGAGCAAGGTGGCATGCCTGAATGACTATTGACCTGTGGCTCTGACATCAATTGCTATGAAGTGCTTCGAGAGATTGGTTATGGCACACATCAACCACAGCCTACCGGTCAACCTCGACGCTTTGCAATTCGCCTACCGGAGCAACAGGTCAACAGCAGATGCCATCTCTCTGGCCTTACATTCCTCCTTAGAACACCTGGAGAATAAAGACGCATATGTAAGGCTCCTTTTCATTGACTACAGCTCTGCCTTTAATACCATCATTCCAAATAAGCTGATTCCTAAGCTCCCGATCCTGGGCCTTAGCATTCAGATCTGCAGCTGGATCTTCAACTTCCTCACAGACAGACCCCAGGCTGTAAAAATAGGAGACAAGCTCCCCTCTACAATCACTCTGAGCACCAGTGCCCCACAAGACTGTGTACTCAGCCCCCTGCTGTGCTCACTGTACACCCATGACTGTGTAGCAAAGTTTCCATCAAACTCAATATATAAGTTTGCTGATGACACCACAATTGTAGGCCGTATCTCGGGTAATGATGAGTTTGAGTACAGAGAGGAAATTAAGAACCTGGCGGCATGGTGCGAAGACAATAACCTATCCCTCAACGTCAGCAAGACGAAGGAATTGGTTGTTGACTTTAGAAGGAGTAGCGGATCGCATGACCCAATTTACATCGGTGGTGCGCAAGTGGAACAGGTCAAAAGCTTTAAGTTCCTCGGGGTCAGTATCACAAATGACCTGACTTGGTCCAAACAAGCAGAGTTCACTGCCAAGAAGGCCCACCAGCACCTTTACTTCCTGAGAAAGCTAAAGAAATTTGGCCTGTCCCCTAAGACCCTCACTAATTTTTATAGATGCACCATAGAAAGCATTCTTCTAGGGCGCATCACAACCTGGTATGGAAGTTGTCCTGTCCAAGACCGAAAGAAGCTGCAGAAGATCATGAACATGGTGCAGCACATCACACAAACCATCCTTCCATCCGTGGACTCACTTTACACCGCACGCTGTCGGAGCAGAGCTGCCAGGATAATCAAGGACACGACCCACCCAGCCAACACACTTTTCGTCCCTCTTCCCTCAGGGAGAAGGTTCAGGAGCTTGAAGACTCGTACGGCTAGATTTGGGAACAGCTTCTTTCCAACTGTGATAAGGCTGCTGAACGGATCCTGACCCGGATCTGGGCCGTACCCTCCAAATATCCGGACCTGCCTCTCGGTTCTTTTGCACCACCTTACTTTCCATTTTTCTATTTTCTATTTATGATTTATAATTTAAAATTTTAATATTTACTAATTGTTACTATTTTTTATTTTTAATATTTAATATTTGTAATCAAAGGAGTTGGAAGCGCAGAATCAAATATCGCTGCGATGATTGTACATTCTAGTACCAATTGTTTGGCGACAATAAAGTATAAAGTATAAGTTTTGTTGGTAGCCAATTTTATCCAATTTGAACAATGGTAACTATGCTGCCACTATTCCTGGTAAGGATATCATGCCCATTTAAGTTTAGGTTTGGGCATTAAATGAGAACAACACATGCAACATCCCTAGCATATACTTATGTTATAAAAGGTTTTATTTAACCCATATGTTTTCCTATACAAAATAATGTGATGTGCTGTGGATGCATAATGAATGGCAATGTTAATAAGAACCACTGAAGAATCAGATGGAGCTGATTTAATAAAATGTTGCTGCTGACATTTTCAACATGTTTTGCATGGAACTGATCATTCTTTTCCAATGTATTTTCTTAAATGTGTGTGGATTCAAAACTTTGATGTAATTATAATAAGTTTTCATCTTCCTCGTCGACAGAATGGAACTTTCCATTAAAGGCTAGCTAACCACAAAAATGCAGCAAAACCAATAAACTCCATCCACACTACAGTTAACTTCAGGGAAAAGGCAGACATAATAAATCTTCTCCTGGCAGTCAGAATCCCAACACAGGCGAAGAGCTGATAGGGCTGGGATTGGTATGGGATTCATTCACCATGTAAAGAAACACCCCAAGGACATTGATGGACCACAAACAGCAAAAGCCAGGAATGGAAACAATGATGTTACGAACAAGGAGGCAAGTTTATGGCTAAGGAGACAGGCTTTAGAGTTTTCTGGGAAGAAGTTACAGAAGTAGAAAACCGGTAATTTTCAAATATAAAAATTCCAAAAGACTGAAATGTGTGGTAATTTGAAAAAATTGCTGGTTTTTAACTAGCAATTCACTCACAATATTCATTTTTGGAAGTACTGGCTTGGGTGAAGGCTATTGATCTCTGCCCTGAAATATTCTCAACAACATCATTTTCACAGTTCTCTGGGACACAGAACTTGAAAGTTGCATAACCCTCAATAGATTTTTGGATATTAAGGTAATCAAGTAATCTGTGGAATGCTAGGGAAGATAGAGCCAAGGTAAAAGATCAGCCATGACCTTGATAAATGAAGAACCAGGCCCAAAGGGGCTGATCCTATAGCATCTTTGGCTCAAACCGCCTAACCCTCACTTTGAGATGATAATGCTTGGCTCTAGACTTAGAAGGAACATCCTCCCTATATCTGGCTTCTGGCCTGTCAAACCCCATGGGAAGTTCATATGTTTCAGCAAGATCCCCTTTGTTTCTTCTAAATTCTAGAACACACAGACCTAATCTACTAAATCTTCTCTCAGTTAGCAAACCCATTCTTAAGAAGCTTCACTGCATTCCCTCTACAGCAAATACCTTTAGAAGGAATACCTTTTCGTGTGTAAGGAAAACAAGATTGAACACAATACGTCGGTTGCATTAAAACTTCCATATTCCAAGCAGACCATTTGCAATCCAAAACTTTTGTTGCACCTGCACATAGGCTTTCTTTGAACGTATTTTCTCAACAATACCTAGGTCTCTTTGAGCATCAACACTACCCAACTGTGTACCATTTGTACCATGAAGGGTTAACTTACTTACTTACTTGCTGAAAGCGGCTTCCACCATGCCATTTGTTGATTGGCCCATTCAGAAAATGACTCTGCCTTCTTCACTAGGGGCTCTCTTCAGACTGAGATCGCAACCAGTGCTGAAGAGCCATTAGGAAAGTGTGCTGCAGATAGGAGGACCCACACACACACTTAGGTAAGTACCTGTTTGTTTCATATTTAGTGTTGTAAATGTGTAACTTCAGGAGACTTAACAAAGTACCTGTTAAGTTCAAAGTGTTACTGAACGTTTAGTGTTGTAGCTTTCGTAACAAGGAAAGCTACAAGTCAAGTGGATTGGAATTTCTTGTCTCAGAGATTCAAGATTGCTTAATGTCGTTCTTCAATACACATGTGAATGGTGAAAGAAATTATTGTTATTCTGCCTCTGATGCAGCACATAAAACACAATATAAATAGTAACACAATAAGAGCCTAAGAAACACAATAAATATAAACATAAAACAATCCTATCAAGCACAATGTGAATGAATGAGAGGGTGGTGGATCTTGGAATTCTCTACCCAGAACTTGTGGCAATTATATCACTGGAAGTATTTAAAGAGGAAAAAGATACTGTATATTTTTGAAAGATTGGAATGAGTGAGGGCAAGGCAGGATTGAGAGGCCAGGTGGTCTTACTCCTCTCCTTTTCTCCAGCATTCTTTGGTCCTCTTGGCCAAATAAGCTGAGGTTAAGTACCTAAAGTAACCCATTAATTGTAGCCTGCCAACCTTTTGTCCACAAGTCCATAAGACATTGGAGCAGAATTAGGCATCTCGGCCTATTGAGTTGGCGCCACCGTTCCATCGTGGCTGATTTATTATCCCTCTCAAGCACATTCCACTATAAGAGTATAAGACATAGCTTCATCCATTGCTTTCTGTCTGATCACCAAATTACTTAACATTTTCCAATCCCTTTTACTTGTTGTAATATTATTAAAGTGCAGAAAAATTTGGAAAAATGCCTCTCCCTCAATGTCGCAAAAACAAGGGAGCTGATTGTGGACTACAGGAGGAATGGAGAATGGCTAGCTCCTATTGATATCAATGGATCTGGAGTTGAGAAGGTGAACAGCTTTAAGTTCCTTGGCATAAACATCACTGAGGATCTCATGTGGTCTGTACGTACCAGCTGTGTGGTGAAAAAAGCACAATGGCACCTCTTGCACCTCAGATGGTTGAAGAAGTTTGGTATGGGCCCCCAAATCCTAAGAACTTTCTATAGGGGAACAACTGAGAGCATCCTGACAGGCTGCATCACTAACTGGAATGGGAACTGTACCTCAATCGCAGGATAGCGGTTTGGACAGCCCAGCGCATCTGTAGGTGTGAAGTTCCCACAATTCAGGACACTTACAAAGACAGGTGTGTAAAAAGGACCCGAAGGATTATTGGGGACCCGAGTCACCTCAACCACAAACTGTTCCAGCTGCTACCACCTGGGAAATGGTACCACAGTATAAAAGCCAGGACCAACAGGCTCTGGGACAGCTTCTCCCACCAGGCCATCAGACTGATTAACTCATGCTGACGCAACTGCATTTCTATGTTATATTGACTATCCTGTTGTACATAATGTTTATTATAAATGACTATAAATTGCACATTTAGACAGAGACGTAACGTAAAGATTTTTACTCACGAATATGAAGGATGTAAGTAATAAATTCAATTCAATTCAATTCTGTTTCAGTGTGAGTCTTACAGAGTCACAATACTCTCCTGCTAAAACAGGCACGTCACAAACGTTTGGCAGGATTGTGATCTTGCACTCTACAATTTGTGCTAATAATTTCTTGCTCTCAGTAGGAAGTGAGAGAATGTAAAAATATAATGAAGGGAGGATTGCTCCTGCAGTCTTGAACTGTAATGACAATAATTAAAATCAAATCTTAAGGTCTCACACTGCTGAGTATATAAAGGTAAAAGATTTTTAAAAAACTATTTTAAATCCTCTATGAGAAAGACAACATGAAAAGTATGGCAAACAGAAGACAAAATATGGGCAAAGAAGAAATCATTCTCCAAAGCAAAGAAAGATGGAAAGACATTGAAATTAAGTTGAATACGGATCTCAGCAGGAGGAAGAAATGGTCTCCATTAAATCTAGGGTAAAGGAAGATACAGAAGTAAACCTGCCAATTCTTCGAGCGTCCAGTGACTTTCACTAGTACGCACACGTGTGTGGTTAAGGGATGGGATTCTATACCCTTTGTCACATTTATGTCTTCTATTTTCATTGTAGCACATGACTGATACAAAACCAGCCAAGGAAACAGAAGTACAAATAATTTCAGAAATTTTGAACAGTTAGAACATATTACCTTGAATTAGTTCCAGGTCACCCCATGTAAACTGAGTCGTGGAGTTAATGTTTGGTGTTTTTATGAGATAAGGAATCTGTATCTCAGCTGTATCGGTAGACAAAGTAGAGTCAGAGAACTGAGAAATACATACTGGTTTGATTACAGTTTGAGATAATGCATGTTTCTTTCTGAAGCCCATAAATCCCCCAAAATGAGTATTTGCAACATGCACACAATTAATTAGCTTGAGGCTGGGAGAGCGTGGAATAGGCCCGTGTGCTGCTTGACTACTCTGTGTGATGACAAGCATTTAATATGATACAACAGATAATTTTACTCCTTATAAATGTGAACCAATCCAGCACTCAATTTCCTTCGTAGATTTTAAACTCTAAATCAGGAGTTCCCAACCTTTTTTATGCCATGGACCCCTACCACTAACTGAGCAGTCTGTGGAACCAAGCTGAGGAACCCCACTCTAAATCCTCCCTGCACTAAAATAGCCACAAAAATATATATTTTTAGCATTTTTCCACAATAGTAGAGAGTTTATCCCCCTTCTCTTATTTTACCAACACCCAGGACTCCATCATTAGTCCCAATTTGGATGTACCACAATGTTCCCCTGCATGTATCCAGGCTTGTTCAGTACAGGGGCAATGGGTGATGCAACCAAAGTATAACAGCAGAGGTGGCCATGGTGTAAGACCCTTCTCTACACACAGGTGTGGTCTTAAGCACCCCTCTAGTCTGAGCACAACTGGTGGGAAATTTGAAATCAGGTGTTGTCAGGTGCAGTATCAGGAATGGTTTTGCTCCATTCTCATCATCAATTCTTGCAAGAGCTTGGCTTTGAAGCTTCAGTCAAGGCGAATCAAGAAAAGTTCACTAATTTTCATTATCCAGCCTCAGGTGCCACCAATGCACTTTTGCTTTGAAATCTAATAATCTCTATGATACAGGAAAAAAGAGCAAAGTATCTTTGTACTGCAAACTCCCACAAATAACAGTGTGATAGTGGCTGAATAATCAGTTCTTATTGTGAGATAGAAGAAGATGGAGCTGTCCTGGGCAAGCTACTTTCATTTGCTCATTCTCATTCATGAAAGAAAATTAATGTGGAGATCTCAAGCACAAAGATGAGCTTAGCACCATTCATTGTCTGGAAGCTACAGATGTTGCTTGGGCCCAAAAGGACATCCAATGCACTGACACTCTTCAAGATTCAATACTGTCTATGTAATTTCCAGTTCACACGTGTAAAGGAGAACAAAATAATTGTTATTCTGAATCCGATGCAGCACAAAAAAACACCATAAGATAAAGAAGAACATAAGAACATAAGAAATAGGAGCAGGAGTAGGCCATGACTGATCTGACCATGGACTCATCTCCACCTACCTGCCTTTCCCCCACTATCCTGAATTCCCCTACTATGTAAAAATCTATCCAATCTTGTCTTAAATATATTTACCGAGGTAGCCTCCACTGCTTCAGAATAATAAAAAATATAAAAGCAACACTTTCAGTACGCTAGATGAACTCAGCAGGTCGGGCAGCATCAGTCAGAAATGATGAGTCAACGTTTCAGGCTGGAACCTTTCGTCAGGACTGAAGAATGAAAGGTGGGGAAGGATTTGAAGAATGCTTGTAGCGTCAGTTGAAAGACCAGTAATTTGAAAGACAAAGGGGTGGGGGAGGGGAAGCATTGACATCATAGCCCTGAAAACAATGGGTGGTAGAAGAAGGAGGCGGGACCATGAGGGAGCTGGGGGAGGGGGTAGAGTGAAATAGGGATAGAGGAAGGGAGGGGGAGGGAATTACCGGAAGTTGGAGAATTCTATGTTCTTACCAAGGGGCTGGAGATTACCTAGATGGTATATGAGGTGTTGCTCCTCCAAACTGAGTTTAGTCTCATCATGGCAGTAGAGGAGGCCAAGTATGGACATATCTGAATGGGAATGGGAAGCAGAGTTGAAGTGGGTGACTACCGGGAGATCCTGTCTGTTGTGGCGGATGGAGCGGAGGTGCTCAACGAAGTGGTCCCCCACTCTGCGTCGGGTTTCACTGATGTAGAGGAGGCTGCACCGGGAGCACCGGATGCAATAGATGACCCCAACAGACTCACAAGTGAAGTGTTGCCTCACTTGGAAGGACTGTTTGGGGCCCTGAATGGTGGCAAGAGAGGAGGTGTAGGGATAGGTGTAGCACTTACGCTTACAGGGATAAGTGGGGAGGGACTTGTGGACCAGGGAGTCGTGGAGAGAACGATCCCTGCGGAAAGCAGAGAGGGGTGGAGAGGGAAAGATGTGATTGCCCGCACTTCGATCCTCACCTCATCCTCCCTTCACCACAACAGGGACAGAGTTCCCCTTGTCCTTACCTACCACCCCACCAGCCTCTGGATCCAGCACATCATCCTCTGCAACTTCTGCCACCTTCAACAGGACCCTACCACGAAGCACATCTTTCCCTCTCCACCCCTCTCCGCTAGACGGAGGAGTGTGGTGGTAGAGGGGTGTTGAAGATGTCAGTGAGATGCTAGTTATATACATGGATTGACTGTATGTCCTTAAAATGATGTTAGGCACAGGAGTGTCAGTACATAGGTGCCTCAGACAGGAAATGATAAAGCTGTGGTGGTTGGGGGTGTGGAGGGGTGGGTTAGTGAATGGAGGTGTTGATCAGCCTGACTACTTGGGGAAAGTAACTGTTTTTGAGTCTGGTGATCCTTGTGTGGATGCTATGTAGCCTCCTAGTGTCCTGTGGGGGACATGGCTCGTTCTGATTGCCGGAAGTTGTTTCTGTCGTGATTGGTAGGTATAGAAACTGCAGTTGTTTTTCCCCAGTGGTTAGCTGTCTGGTGTCCAGTTCCAAATATCCTGGTTATATAGAGAGCGGGTGTGGGAGGTTCTTTCTGTCTTCCTTTGTTTAAGGCAAGCGGTGCACATGACCACTGGGAAGGTATGTTCTGTGTGCACTTTTAGCTAAGCATGTTTGTTGAATGGTTTTAAAGTCTGTCACGAGCCTTTGTGGCCCATCAGGGCAGTGCTTATGCCGGTTTCTGTGGCGTGAAGCGACTGAGAGTAGGAAATTCTTCCCCCCCCCACCCCCGGATAGGATGTCAATCTATCGCAAGGTTAACCCCCAGCATTTTTGCTGGTACCCATTTTCAGCTGTGTAGACTGGAGCAGTGTGTGGTTAAGTGCCTTGCTCAAGGACACACATGCTGCCCTGGCCGAGGCTCAAATCCATAACCTTCAGATCGCTAGTCCAAAGCCCTAACCACTTGGCCACACACCACACGTTTGTTGAATATTCAGTTTGTAAATAAAAGATTAATGTACATATTCACAATCAGTGCTTTCTATCTCACTCACCAGACCCGTGAATCTGATTCAACATTATAGTGGGACAGACAGTCCATGAGCAGGGTGGGTGGGATCTTTCAGGGTGTTACTGGCACCTTTCTGTATATATCCCCTGGATGGTGGGTTGGCTGGTGCTGGTGATGCGTTGGGCAGTTTTGTCGGGCCTTCCTGTCCGTCTCAGTGCAGTTTCTGTACCAGGCAGTGATGCAGCTTGTTAGAATGCTCTCTAATGCACACCTGTAGAATGATATGAGCATTGATTTGCATAACTCAGCTCTCTTCAGCCTCCTCAGAAAGAGCCTTCCAGATTGCGTAGAATGTGTTCTGCAACCTTGAGAGGTTGTGCGAAATGTGCACTCCCAGGAGTACCAAACTGTTCACAATTTCCACTGCTGTCCCGCCGATGTAAAAAGGGGCGTGAGTGGTGCGAGTCCTCCTGAAGACAATAACCATCCCCTTTGTCTCGTTGACATTGAAGAAGAGGTAATTTGCCTGGCGCCAGGCCTCAAGCTGTTCCACCTGCTCTCCGCAGGCCCAACGTAGAATTCGGACAGAAAAGTTTGATACGAAGCATTGTGGCATGGTACAAATATTACTATAGTGGCCATCTCATTGTTGTTGTCGATGAGCCCCACCACTGTTGTGCCATTGGTGAATTAGACATTGTGATTACTCGGGTGTTTGGCCATGCAGTCATGTGTGAGCAGAGTGTACCGCAATGGGCTCAGCACACGGCCCTGGGGGGCACCCGTGTGGAGGATGAGGGGGAGGGAGGAATAGTAATGCATCCTGACTGTCTGAGGTCTGTTGGTTAGGAAGTCCAACAACCAGGTTCACAGTGGTGTACTTAGACAAGTAGGGGTTTGTTCACCAAGCTCTGTGAGACAACAATGTTGAATGCTGAACTGAAATCCAGAAACAGCATTAGTACTCTCATGGAATTTTTCTGCCATAAACTGCATGGAAACTGTTGGTGAAGGGATGAGCTTTGTGCTCATGGAGGCTGGAAGAAAGCTGAGTTGGGAACATGAGCCAATCAAAATGCAATCTTTCTTCATGACAAAGCTGCCTTTTCTCAGTTGCTCAGCTTCTAAACCTCACTTGCTCGCCAGCAGGGAAAACTCTGCTCCAGCCCCATCAATGGTTCATTAAACACGCAAAAGCTTCTAGTTACATGTCCAGAGTCTGAAGATTGTGTGAAGATATTTTTGAGATTGTTCTGCTACCACTATAGTAATGTTTGTATCATGCCACAATGCTTCGTATCAAATTTTTCTGTCCGAATTCTATGTTGGGCCACACAAAATAAAACAACTTTAATGTAAGCAGCCCAGCTTAGTCAACTTCATACAGACCACATCAAAGTATCCATGGGTAAATCAAAATGGTCTGAATCTGAGCTGATCAGTAGGTTTTAAGCAAGAGAGTCTGGCACAAATGGCTATTTAATTAGTACACTGAGATGTTCTTCCCTGCCAATGTTTCTGATGAAGGCTGTTTGTTGAGGCTTGAATTGTTTATGTAGTCCCACCAAATTTACCAGCTTGAATGCACAATGAACCCACAATATTTTATCATAGTGTAATCCTCAAGAGATCTTACTTCTATTGCAACAGAAAGAGATTACATTAAGGTTAAACTTAGGTGAGAATGATGAACCACTGACAAACCCAACTCCGAACAAGGCATTACAGTCCCTCGTTGTCTTGTCTGCGGTTCACATTCCTCTGCAATGCTGTTTACTGGCTGGGCTGCCACAGCTTTCATTTACCTAAGGGCAGCACTCCCTTGTTTTGAAAGGGGTGGCGTCTTGAACAAAATGCATGTTGCCAAGTTTATCTAACTGACACAATATCATGGCACTGCGTCAGAACGCATTATCTATACCTCCTTCTCCTACTCCTTCAGCTTTGTTACCACTGACAAATGTCATGTAATTTGTTGTCTTGCAGCACCAGTACAGAGCAATACATAAAAGAAAGTTACTATAAGTTACAATCAGAAATATTTTTTAAGGTGCAAAAAGAGTGCAGAATAGTGTGGTAGTGTTCATGGATTACTGCTAAACCCAAATGTTCCCAAACTATACAATGAAAAGTCTAGCTAGCGGGTGGTATAAAATTTAATCTAATTTCCTGACTGTGGGCGGTGGGGGAAGGGAATTCTCAACTTCACAGAATAAACAGAAGAAAATAGGAGCAGAAACAGGCCACTTGCTCCCCAAGCCTGCTCCTACCATTCACTAAGATCATAACTGATTTACCCCAGGCCTCAACTCCTCCTTTGCTACAGCCTTCAATTTTATAGTTTCAAAAATTTACCAACCTCCACTTTCAATATTTCTAAATGATCACAGTCCACAGCTGTCTGGGACAGAGAGTTTCTGACACTGAATGAAGAAATGAAAAGCACAGTTGAAATTAATCTGTACTTCTTCCAGGGAAGTGCATTATTATTTCAAGAACTGGTGGGACTGAGGTAAGAAGTGTATGTGATATAATCAAACAGCCACAATGCAAACAAAGGAATGCAGACCCCATGCTTGTCTGATGCTGCTAGGGAAGAGGTTGGAAAGGAGAAAAGATGAGACTGAGTCTTATTTCAATCTTTTGTACCCAGGCAGGTAAAGTCATAATCAGCTCCTGTTACTCTACTTAAGTCCAAATGAAATGTTTCCACTGCCGCACCTTTTGGAACCCAGTTTTATTCCTGATCCAGTAATGGCTGCATCTTGCATGATAGTTTGCTACACCTCCAAGTTCTGTTCTGTATATTGGGTCTGAAGAAAATGCAATCATTACAAATTATGGGAAATTGTGTGTTTTGGAATAGCACCGATTAAAAAGCTAATTTGAGATATGATTTGCTTTTGGAACTATTGGCATTATCACTGTGGGATTTAAACCCAGATAAAAAGGACCAACAGCCGATTTGCAGCCAGAGTAATCACACCCAGAATGAAGCTCAGGCCTCCTTGTTTGTGCCTTTATTGGAGCCAATTCTTCAACATGAGCAACTTTTTCCTCAAAATCTTTCCTTTATATTTTCATTGTTTTATATTTTCCTTTCAAATATCTTGTGAAATTCTGTTTTAATGCCATAGTTTAATTGCTTAAACAGCCATGTTTAACAGAGTATTCCCATTGCAATAACGAGAAATGATTTTATTTTGACTTAATTCTTTGTTCTTCTAATAGCAGTATTGTGAGTCTGTCTAGCTCACACTAATTCACCAACTGTGAATTACTGAGCACCCTCTGGAAATCACAGAAGTTTGAAAACCTTTATTATGTCTCCTTTGGCCTACCCCGTGGCACAACTTTTCCTTAATTATAGCTTCTCATTTCCAGTATAATTGTAGTGAATCTGTTCGAGGCACAGTTTTGTGCTGTCCTAATATGCTACTGGTTTAAAGAAAGGGTGGTCAGAACTAACCCCAGTACCGCAAGAGCAATGTTTCATCATTGCCCTTTGAATGATGCAACAACTGTTGAGTCACACAAAGAAGCAGTGTTGGAAGTTCGCTCTGTGGTACCACCTTAAAGACAGCATGCTGGTCTGGTGTATCAGCCTGAGACCCGGAGCGTGCAAGCACAGGCTTCCCACTTGCATTGCACTTCTGCCTCAATGCTGATTCCTATTCTGGTTCCACATTTCAGCTAGTTAGTGCAAAATAAATGAAAGACACAAAACTGTGCTGACTGGGAAACAGTGTGCTGCTCAGGAAACAAACGAAAGCCCAAGTTATACTTCTGCATCAAATGTATGCCGTAGGTACGGCATAGCCGCGTACCCTACGCTGCACTCTACGCTGACCCCTACGCCGTAGCCTAACACGCACCTCTCCCAAAATGTAACTATACGTTGTGGTGACGCAGACCGCAACAACTGTGATTGGTCCGCTTGGTAGCATCACATTTCCTCCTACGCATTTCCGGTTGCTTCTTCTTCTCCGCCATTTCAGAATTGAGAGAGAAGAAGCTCTTGTTCAACATTTATTAGCTTCAACTCCAACATGATGTGCTCAGTTTCAATCGCCATTGTTTGAAGTACAGAAAGAAACTCAACACAGTGGCATAGAAACCCCACTGCCAACTAGCATTTTGGCGGTGAATCGCAGAGTGATGCAGACACAGCAACGCACAAGTATAAATGCTCACAACGGCGTAGGCGGCTTGTGTAGGCTACAGCGTAGCCCGTACGCACAAGTATAAATCAGCCTTTACAGTGATCGAAGACATTGAATTGCAAAAGCTATTGGAACACAGAGTAGGTGTGAGCTTGAGAGATAATGTTTGAATCGTCTGGGCAGTGTGTTTTGTATAAGGAGCCCACTATAGCCACATGCACAAGTGTTGCAGGGAGTGACTGCTTAACGTATTTGATAGGGTTCCAACCAAATGTATTTTTGTTCCTGGATGATGTTAAGCTTCTTGAGGTTGTTGAAGCTATGCACATCCTGCAAAATAGAAAGGATTTCTTAACAACACGCACAAAATGCTGGAAGAACTCAGCAGGTCGGGCAGCATCCATGGAAGGAAATAAACAGTTAATGTTTTGAGCCGAGACACTTGGCCAGGACTGGAAAGGAAGGAAAAAGAAAGCAGAATAAGTTACTATGGGGCGGGGAGGTGGGGGAGAGTATAAGCTAGCAGGTGAAAGATGAGACCAGGTGAAGGGCAGTTGGATGGGTAGGAGAGGAGGGATGAAATAAGCAGCTTGGTCAACCTACTCACGTGGTTTCTGGTAGGTGTTGACCTCAGGATGTTGATGGTGGGGATTCTGTGAAATCGATGTCATTGAAAATCAAGCGTAGGTGATTAGACTCGCTCTTGTCTCTTTTTTGGCATTAATGCATTTCTCCACATATGACCCCATGTCTGAATATGTTCCTTACATTTCACTGCATGTAAGCATGGACTGAATCATTTACAGATAAAATCATAGGACCATGAGACATCTGGCCCGTCAATCATGGCTGATCCTTTTTATCCATCTTCTCCTCAACCCCAGTTCCCGGCCTTCCCCCCGTAACCTTTGATGCCGTGTCCAATCCAGAACCTATCAATCTCTGCCTTAAATACACCCAACGACCTGGCCTCTGCAGCTGTCTGAGCCAACAAATTCCACAAATTCACCACCCTTTGGCTAAAGAAATTTCTCCGCATCTCTGTTTTGAAAGGGTATCCCTCTATCCTGAGGCTGTGCCCTTTTGTTTTGTCCTGGACTCTCCCACCATGGGGAAACTTCCTTTCCATATCTACTCTGTTTAGGTCTTTCAACATTGGAAAGGTTTCAGTGAGATCCCCCCCATCCTTCTGAATTCCAGCGAGTACAGACACACAGCCATCAAACATTCCTCGTATGATAACCCTTTCATTCCCAGAATCATCCTTGTGAACCTCCTCTGGACCCTCTCCAATACCAGCACATCTTTTCTAAGATGAGGGGCCCAAAAATGTTCACAATACTGAAGGTGAGGGCTCACCAGATGATTGAACTGAATAGAGTCAAAGGAGATAGAACCAGAAGAGTAGAGGAAGAGAATTGTAGGGGTATCAAGGGGATAGTAGGGGTATCAGAATGTACAGAAACATATAATCAGAAATGCTAGAAAGTAGATTCAATGGGGCAGAGGGAGCAAATCAGAAGGGGAACAGTCAGAGATACAGTGAAAGGATCAGAAGGATAAAGACACTTACAAGATTTAGAAAGGACAGAATAAAACTAGACTGAGGCAGGTTCGTTTCACAGTTGATTTCCACACACAAGAAAATCTGCAGATGCTGGAAATCCAAGGCAATGCACACAAAATGCTGGAGGAACTCAGCAGGTCTGGCAGCATCAATGGAAAAGAGTAAACAGTCAACATTTCAGGCCGAGACTTTTCATCAGGATTTCACAGTCGATTTCTTTATTACTATTCCGCAGGGCAGAATGTAAAACCTTTAATGAGCCTGCATCAAACCTGGCCTGTACTCACCTCTAACACTTATCTGACATGCTCCTGATTTCTTGTTTCTATGACTAATGAAAACACTGTTCTAAATCATTTAACACATCAAGAGCGTGACTAGCTGATAACATCTGGCCACCCCTCACTGACGCTGGCTTCACCCCAAAAGGCTTCTGTGTATACGTGACTGCAAGCCTGTACAGATTTCAGCAGTGGCGTGTTTGATGAGCACACTCTGAAGGGTATGATATGATAAGATTAATTGTTACTATATAAATACCCTTTGCAGGCCAGTACCCCTCTCTTGGAACAAAACCAATTTCGCTCCTGAGACAAAGGGCGTCACAAGTTCAGTCAACAGTACAATTTCAGTTATAGGCTGCAATTGTTGGTCCCTCCACTCACCAAAAAGCATTTCATTATTCCCTCTCCATAAACTTGCTTCAGTACCCCATATCCCCAAGTCATTTCTCTCCTAAATTCTTTTGCCCCTCAGTGTCTCTGGAAACTAAAATTCCATCATTCCCTACAACTCCATTGTCCAATTCTTGATTCATCTTTCACCTAAATCCTCTATTCCCCTTTCCTTCACCATCTTCAATCTGGAGGAGATTAAGAATCGATCCTGTAGTAATGTCCTCACATTTCCCCTAACAACTGGCGAAGGCCTGGGCTTACAGTCCCACTGCCTTTATTGATGAGAGTCATAGTAACAAGGAGCAGAAGCAATCCCTTTGACCTACCATGTCCATGACAGCTATCAAGTACCCATCTATACTATTCTAATTTGCCAGCATTTGGGCCTTATCATTGGCATGTCAAATGCTCATCTAGATACATTTCAAACACACCTTCCCAGGCAGTACATTCCAGATTGCTACCCCCTCTGGGTGAGAAAATCCTTCCTCAGATCATCTCAAACCCTATGCCCTCTGGTCTTAGGCATCCCTGTAATGTCACTATCCTCCCTATCTACGCCTCTCATAAGTCTGTATCCTTTTAACAGGTAACCCCCCCCCCACCCTTAGTATCCATGGCTCCAAGGAAAATAATTAAGTTTTCTCAGAACTAGAACGTTTATCCCAGGCAACATTCTGGTAAATCTTTTTCTGCAGCCTCCCCAATGCTGACATGTTATCAGTGTGGCCACCACGTAAAGCAACGAAGTTTAGTCTTAAAAGCTGAAAGGAATAGTTAATTACTGGGATCCAGCAATAAGTCAATCTAATTGAAATAAAATATCGACTTAGCGATGCAGTAATGATCCTGAATCTGAGCAATGCTTTCTCTGCAATACTAGATCAGGAGTCAACATAGCTACAGTCAGGATTTCAAGTTCTACAAACTGTGAATGGAAATGGCAGGAAACCTTGACACTTCCTTGTATAGTGTCAGGAACATCAGGATTCTGGCAAATAAGTATATGAAAACGTAAGTCCGGGAGTTGTGATCAGCAGCTGTTTAGCCAACTGCATTCTGGTGCAGGATTCCTTGTGCAAATTGTGCAGGTTCCCCAACACTCATGCCATAGTAATTTATTTAAACAACTTGCACCTCATACTGGGAATGCTTTCCCGTTCACTTCAATAGACACAAACTGCTGTGACGGATTAGCCCACCGAGGTTTCTTAAATTGTTTGGATTTTTTGTATTTATTAATTTGAAAACCATTTGGAAGCTTTTATAGGAGACCCGACAAAATTACCTGATGAGGGTCTCAGCCTAAGACGGCGATTGTTTATTCCCCTGCATAGGTGCCGCTTGACCTGCTGAGCCTGTGTGCTGCTCAGTCTGGGAGCAGCCACATCACTGGGAGAATCTACGTTGCCTACCCTTAAACAAAAACGAGCTTGGTTAGATGCCCCTCCACTCATTTCAAAGCTGACGTATAGTTATGGGGGAGTAAGACAGGTTTTGTAAAAATTAGTTAAACTGCTTGAGTGCTTTGAGAACTTTCCTTAAAACAGTTTTAGAAGTTTTTAATAGCTTTTGAATATCTGACTCATCCTCTCTTTGATGGTTCTGATTTGACTGGGTTAGAAGGTATAGTTTCGGCAGCTGTCAGCCATTTCTTTGTCTTTTTTCCCTCCCCACTCATCCACCCCCCCACCCCACCAACACCTCCACTCCTTATAATCAGATTCAGATTTATTTATCACATGTACTTTGAAACATACAGAGAAATGTGTCGTTTGCATTAACGACCAGCACACCCAAGGATGTCCTGGGAGCAGTCT
Source organism: Mobula birostris (assembly GCF_030028105.1). NCBI lineage: Eukaryota > Metazoa > Chordata > Chondrichthyes > Myliobatiformes > Myliobatidae > Mobula > Mobula birostris. The sequence continues at coordinate 53,537,470 of NC_092383.1, read as the reverse complement.
GCAAGTGTTGTCACATCTTCTGGAGCCAACATAATGTGCCCACTGTGCTTGGCAGAACAACACAGAACACAGCAGAACAGAATATACCGAGCAACAAAGTAAAACCAGCAAGATAAGCTCCATTTCTCCCTCCCATCCTACAGGGGTAAAAAGCAGGGTCACATAATGAGGATCGGACTGGCAAATCATAGTGGTCTAGACAGGTTGCCTAAGGCAAGTGCGCAGTTATTTCAAGTCAGTTGGGAGTGTAGGCATTTCACAGCCGAACGTGAATGATTGTCCTAACATTACTCCTGCAATACCCAGGTTCCGCCATCAGAGGACCCCAGTGACCAGTGGAAATAGTTGTTCTCCCTGTAATCCAGTGCCACTTTTCCAGGGTTGACATTGCCCACAGATCGAAGTGACTACATTCTCACAGGACCAAATCCCCAGAATTTGGGTGGATGGAATTTTCATCTCTTGTGAAATGTTACTGTATATTTGAGGGTGCACAAACATCCAGTAGATTTTAAATTGTTAACTAGCCTGAAGCAGAGATCTGACTCTTTATAAACATTTGAAATGAGCATTGCAGTCATCAAGAAAAAACATTCCAATCTTAATCGAATGACACAGTTTGTGAAGTATAGTACCTGCCCTCTCTCACAAACAAACTCTACACTCCCAAAGAGATTCGAGATATTTACAGACGATTCATTTGCGGTGGCTCATGTTCCAACCAAAAACACTTTTATCCTTCAACTTCATCTAAAGTCTAATCTGCTTGGTTTTAAAGGACATCAGATAACACTGTGCAGAAATCAGAAGGTACAATCACCATAACAGAAGCAACAAATACACCTTTCTTGATTATTCCGCTGATGTTGCTGAAAAAGGAGCAGATATTTGTATGTAGTGCAGGAAAAACTACAATTTCAGAACTCCCACCTGTTACTGTGCAATTTACAAGCAGAAAAATCCCATCTCAAATATTAGATTAAAGGTGAGATTATAGTGGAAACACATCATATAGGTTAAAACAAATAGCACAGAAATCTGACTCACCTTGACAAGTCCTTTCATTCGTCAGCAGTTTGTAGCCCTTTTTGCAACTGCAGTCAAAGCTTCCGATAGTGTTCCTGCAGACGTGGTCACAGCCACCATTGTGCAGGCGACACTCATCAATATCTGCAGACAGAGAGAGGCATGGTGTGAGGGAAGTGCGGAGAAAGAGAGGAAGAAAAGGTACAGAGTGAAAAGCATGTAACGTACGCACACACACACATACATACATACATATACAGTGCCTATAAAATGTATTCACCACCCCCTTGGAAATTTTCACGTTTTTTTGTTTTTCAACATTGAATCATAGTGGAGTTAATTTGGCTTTTTTGACATTGATCGACAGAAAAAGACTCATGTCAAAGTGAAAGCAGATCTCTAGAAAGTAATCTAAATTAATTACAAATATAAAACACAAAATAATTAATTGCACAAGTGTTCACACCCTTTAATATGACACACCAAATTACTACTGGTGCAACCAATTGGTTTTAGAAGTCACATAACTAGTTAAAAGGAGATCACCTGTGTTCATCAGTCGACGGTAGTGAAAATACATCTCTACATGGAAGGTCCAACTGCTGGGGAGTCAGTATCCTGGCAAAAACTACATCATCAAGTCAAAAGAACACTCCAAGAAACTCTGCAAAAAGGTTATTGAAAAGCATAAACCAGGAAATGGATACGAGAAAATTTCCTAGTCACTGATTGTCCCTTGGAGTTAAGTCAATCATCTAGAAATGGAAAGAATATGGCACAGCTGTAAATCTGCCTAGAGCAGGTCGTCCTCAGAAACTGAGTGACTGTGCAAGGAGGGAACTAGTGAGGGAGGCCACAAGAGACCCATGACATCTCTGGAGGAGATAGAAGCTTCAGAGGTTAGGATGGGAAAGACTGCACATACAACAACTGTTGCCCAGTTGCTTCACCAGTTACAGCTTTATAGGAGAGTGGCAAAGAGAAAGCCACTGTTGAAAGAAACAAATGAAATCTCGGCTAGAGTTTGCCAGAAGGCATGTGGAAGACTCTGAAGTCATCTGGAAGAAGATTCTATGGTCTGATGAAATGAAAATTGAGCTTTTTAGCCATCAGACTAAACGCTATGTTTGGTGTAAGCGAAACACTGCAGATCATCAAAAACACAACATCCCTACCGGGAAGCATGGTGGTGGCTGCATCATGCTGTGGGGATGCTTCACTGCAGCAGGCCCTGGAAGGCTTGTGAAGGTAAAGGGTAAAATGAATGCAGCAAAATACAGGGAAATCCTGGAGGAAACCGGATGCAGTCTGCAAGAGAACTGTGACTTGGGAGAAGATTTGTTTTCCAGCAAGACGATGACCCCAGGCATAAAGCCAAAGCTACACAGGAATGGCTTAAAAACAACAAAGTTAATGTCCTGGAGTGGCCAAGTCAGAATCCAGACCTCAATTCAACTGAGAATTCGTGGCTGGACTTGGAAATGGCTGACCACTCATGATCCCCATGCAATCTGACAAAACTTGAACAGTTTTGTAAAGCAGAAAGGGGGAAAAATGACAGTGTCCAGATGTACAAAGCTGATAGAGACCTATCCACACAGACTCAAGGCTGTAATTGCTGCCAAAGGTGCATCTACTAAATACTGGCTTGATGGGAGTGAATACTTGTGCAATCAATTATGTCATGTTTTATATTTGTAATTAACTTAAATCACTTTGTAGAAATCTGTTTTCACTTAGACACTTCTTCTATTTATCAGTGTCCAAAAAAAGACAATTTAAATCCATTGTGATTCAATTCTGTAAAGAATAAAACATGAAAACTTCCAAAGGGTGAATAATTCTCTCTCTCTCTCTCTCTCTCTCTCTCTCTCTCTCTCTCTCTCTCACTCACTCACTGCAATTTCAAGCATTCAGGATTGCAGATGCTAGAAATGCTGGGAGTGAAAATGAAATGATTTCACTACTTCTACAAGTTAGGAACTATGAAGGATTTGAAGTTATCCACAATCATCTTGAGTGTTACATGAAACTGAAGAATGCAATTGTCAAAAGCATTTTATGAGGTGTCTGTACTGATTTTGACAATTTACAGTCAATCAAAAGAACATGTATATGGAATGAATTCCTCCATCGATAATTAATAGGAACTAATACACCTTTTCATAGTACTGTAATAATATTGGTAATGTTCATATTTGTTCTGCATTTCGTTTAAATACTTCATTTGTTACTTAGTTAAACAGTAGTTTGCCCTTTTTATACCTTTTTAACTATCTATATACTATTAAAACTCTCATGCTTTGTCTGTTTTTCTGTCTGTGACCTCCAATTAGTGCAAACGGTGCATTACAGCGGCACTTTTTTGGCTAAATT